>NW_022681472.1:30709414-30891914 GCF_009764315.1 Trachypithecus francoisi | reverse complement strand
ATCATAGTTCACTGCAGCCTCAACCTCTTGTGAGCAAGCGATGCTCCAGCCTCAGCCTCCAAAGTAACTGGGACTACAATAGGACACCACCATGACCGGATAATTTTTATTTTTTTTAGAGACAGGGTCTCACCATGTTGCCCAGGCTGATCCTGAACTACTGGACTCAAGTGATCCTCCCCTCTTAGCCTTCAAAAGTGCTGGTATTACAGGAATGAGCCACCATGCCTAACCTCTATAAAAAAGGAAATATAAATGGCCAACAAGGGAGTAAAAAGATGATCAATCCTATTTGTAGTCAAGGAATTGTGGAATTTAACCAAAATGTGATGCCATTAGATAACTGCTACTACACAAAACTTGAAAAGTCTGACAATAACATATGTTGGGAAGTGTGCTTAGTAAAGGAAACTCTCCTCCAATAAGAAGAGGGGGCTACATATTGGAGCAACTACTTTGGGAAAAATGTTCAGCTGTAGAATTAAAGATACAATACAAATATAGTAAACCTAGCAATTACACTCGTAGAATCATGCCCTAGAGATAGTCTTGTACATTTTCTCCAGGTTGCATGTACAAGAATCTTTTTTTTCCTTTTTTTTATTTATTATACTTTACGTTCTAGGGTACATGTGCACAACATGCAGGTTTGTTACATATGTATACATGTGCCATGTTGGTGTGCTGCACGCATTAACTCGTCATTTACATTAGGTATATCTCCTAATGCTATCCCTCCCCCCTCACCCAACCCTGTGACAGGCCTCACTGTGTGATATTCTCCACCCTGTGTCCAAATGTTCTTATTGTTCAGTTCCCACCTATGAGTGAGAACATGCAGTGTTTGGCTTTCTGTCCTTGCGATAGCTTGCTCAGAATGATGGTTTCCAGCTTCATCCATGTCCCTACAAAGGACATGAACTCATCCTTTTTTATGGCTGCATAGTATTCCATGTGCATATGTGCTACATTTTCTTAATTCAGTCTATCATTGATGGATATTTGGGTTGGTTCCAAGTCTTTGCTATTGTGAATAGTGCCACAATAAACATACGTGTGCATGTGTCTTTATAGCAGTATGATTTATAATCCTTTGAGTATATACCCAGTAATGGGATGGCTGGGTCAAATGGTTCTAGATCCTTGAGGAATCACCACATTGTTTTCCATACTGTGTGTTTTCCAACAGTGTGTTCCAAAACACCACACTGTTTTCCACTGCTGTGCTAGCAATGAGCAAGGCTCCATGGGCACAGGACCCTCTGAGTCAGGCACAGGATATAATCTCCTGGTGTGCCGTTTGCTAAGACCATTGGAAAAGCACAGTATTGTGGTAGAAGTGACCCGATTTTTCAGGTGCCATCTGTCACAACTTCCCTTGGCTAGGAAAGCGAATTCCCTGACCCCTTGTGCTTCCTGGGTGAGGTGATGCCTCGCCCTGCTTCGGCTCATGCTTGGTCAGCTGTACCCACTGTCCTGCACCCACTGTACAACAAGCCTCGGTGAGATGAACCCGATACCTCAGTTGGAAATGCAAAAATCACCCGACTTCTGCCTCGCTCACACTGGAAGCTGAACACTGGAGCCGTTCCTATTCGGCCATCTTGGAACCGCCCCCCACAAGAATCTTTATAGTGATTTTGTTTGTAGCAGCTCTAAACTGGAAATAATGCAAGTGCGCATTGATGCTAGAGTAGAAAAAAACATATACACATGGGTGTGTGTGTATTCATAGCTGTATATATAGCTGTATATATATGTTCTCATAGCTGTATACAGTTTGAATGAAAGTATATATATATTCATATTCAAATTCTATACAGCTATGAAAATTAACTCACTGCCACTGCACACAACATGAGTAAATCTCACAAGTGTAATGTTGAAAGAATTAAGATATAAATGAATGAATATGGTATGATTTCATTTACATGAAAATCAAACCTGGAAAAACTTAAAATACATTGTAAAGTGTTCATGCTGCTGTAGTAAAATTATAAAAAAAAGAAAGCAAGACAGTATGAAAGGGTCAAATGGTGAAGTTTGGGTTATAGGCAAAATTCTTGACCTATGTGGTAGCTATTTGATTGTTAACTTTATAATTACTCACTTATATATAATGAATACATATGTAATCAATTCTCTAATTTTACAGTAAAAAAGTATTATTATAACACTAATGTTTTCTTATTATTTTCAAGAAGGGATATTTATTAACCAGTAGAGTTGACTTTTAGACCAGAAATGTATGTCTCTGGAGTCAGTACTCTTCTGCACTCATTAAAATACAAGCCAACAAAAATGGTTCTGAGAATAGTATTAAAGGGCCAAAACTCTTGGCATAGAATGTTCACACCAATATTCTAGACAAAAAGCTTAGGTAGGTAGGTGTAGGTAATAAATATTTGTTTCATACATATGGTTTAAGCATATTTGCTTATTCTTTTGTATCTTTAAAATTTGATGTTTTCAGTTGTGTTTTTTGTTTGTTTTGTTTTGTTTTATTTTTGGCTTGAGTGGTACAGAATTGTACTTGAAGTCAGGAATTGAGGAAACCAGTCGTGACCGGCTTCTCTGTGTTATATCTACAGAATGATTATAAAAATCACCAGTTTTAATGAGAATTTATTAGTCACACTGACATTTCTAGATTTAAATGTTAAAATTGAAAGTTTAGTGGTGTTGAGCTTTTTAATTTTTCCTTGGTTTCCTTTGTTATCAGATTCATTGACTTTTACATTTCCGTCATAACCTCACTAAAACATTGTGTATTGTTTCTATACACTTTATTGACTGAAAAACTCACTATTCATAAAGTTAGCAATAAAATTACACAGAAGAAAAGTATTACACACTTGAAAATCAATTCTGAGCAAGGGTTTTATCTGAACAATATGTGTACATGAGCCTTCACATTTAAATAAACATTGAGTTAAATATACAAAGATGTCACGAATGCCTAGCAAAGTAGTAACAATAACATTATTGTTATGCAAATGCACTGCTAATCTCATAAACTTGCATTTTTTAGCAACTGTTATATTTTAGTATATTAAGAATATCACTGCCTTTTGGGAAAAATATAGCACATGAATTTTTAAAATAGTTTTTCATTTATTCACTTTCTTTTTTTTTAAACATAGATCTATAGCAAAATATTCCTCTGGTAAATTTACACATTTATTTTGCCTCTATTTGCAAAACTTTGCTAATAATATCCATAATAATTTTTTCATTTTATTATAGTCATATTAAATCATAAACTAGCTTTCATTTTATTGCTTAGAAACAGTTACATTGAAAAATGTCTATTTCTCTAAAAGACATATTCAGAATATTTGTAAAATTTTCTAAATGAGCAATAATTTCTGAAAGCATTACACACGTAAGGCATTACATAGGTAATAGCAATATGTAGGTAAATCTACATAGGTAGTTTTTTTCTTGCAATTAACTTTCTTCAAACAACATATGATCTTTGATATTTTTGTACTTTAGTCAAATTTAACAATGCTAGGATATGTTTATATATTACCACTTGTATATGTCTTTAGGTTATTTTTCAAAACCGGATCTATACTTTTTTATATGTTTATGAATCCTGACACCTGTCATAATGTATGTATTAATATATGCATACTGATTGAAAGGTCCTATATGCAAACATAAGTAATATATAGGTATTTATAAAAAGCTTATCCATAATCCATAATTATTCAACCTTATGAGTTTAGTTTATTTGGAGCTTATATTTTAAAGGAGCTATCATCTCAAAAGTGTAATGATGGCGTAATTTATAACGAATAGTCACAACTATGTCTATTTCTTAGTAATTAATATATAATAGAAAGAGAAAAGTACTATGCCTTAAAGAAAAATATAAAAGTAAATATACATCTATAAGAAATTAAAATGTCTTAGGCAATTCTTAGAATCATGCAAATATTAAATTAGTATAAGAATGGCTGATTTCTTAAAATACTGTATACCAGTGTTCAACTTTGATGGAAAGATTCAAATGTATTTCCCTTAGTAACCACCAGATGGCTACATGGGCCCTTTCTTGATATTGAAGTTTTGTTTAGATTTTTTCTCACGGCTAGTTTTGATGGAATTTTGACATAACTGAAGTATAATAATATAACAGATATGAATGCTATGACATATGTGTGTGTAGAATTGTTTCTTATGATTTAGTGTAAGTAATGAAGACTACTATGGATGAATTTTAAAGAATTCCCAAATAAGAGAACTTCGGCACATTAAATATTTAGCTATAATTTAGTCCAAACTCCTAATTTTATGCGTTAGGAAATTGAGATTTAAAAGATATGCGTTTCTCCATCTTTTTGGGCTTATCTTCACTGGCAAAGTCAAGTCCAAGTGCACTATCCAGATAATTCAATTCAGCATTGGGAAAGGACATCAAAACTACCTGTAAAGCTGCTCTATACATAAAACCCAAGATGTTAATTTCTTTGACTTATTCAGGAAATTATATTTATCCAAACATGGACAGTTTTACTTTTTGTTTTTCATTATATGTTTTTTATTTTTATAGTTTTAGGTGATACAAGTGCAAATCTGTTACATGGATTCGTTAAGCAATAGCGTAGTAGTGAAGTCCGGGCTTTTAGTGTAACCATCACCTGAATAGTGTATATTGTAGCCATTAGGTAATTTCAAATCCCTCCCACATTTTCAAGTCTCCAGTGTCTATTATTCCACTCTGTATGTCCACAAATATGAACATTTTTATTCTGCTTTTGTTCTTTCAGCACATTCATAGGGGAAAGCAGGAAAACAGTAGAAAGTCTAAAATATTTCTTCATGATTAAATATAGTCAACATATTTTTCTCTGGAACACACACACACATATATTTTTAAATTAGCTTTATACTACCATCGAAAATCACTAAAATAAGTCCAGCCTCAGTGGCTCACACCCATAATCCCAGCACTCTGGGAAGCTGAGGCATATGGATTACTTGAGGTCAGGAATTTGAGACCAGCCTGGCCAACATGGTGAAACCCCGTCTCTACTAAATTACAAAAATTAGCTGAGCATGGTGGCGCTTGCCTGTGGTCTCAGCTACTCAGGAGGCTGTGGCATGAGAATTGTTTGAACCAGGGAGGCAAAATTTGCAGTGAGCCAAGATCGTGCCACTGCACTCCAGCCTGGGCAACAGAGTGAGACTCTGCCTCAAGAAAAAAAAAAGAAAGAAAAAATCACTAAAATAAGAGAATTGCAACTCTATCAAGTATTATCATTCAGTGTAATAAATACAATGTAATAAATACAATGTAAGAAATATTTGTATAATGTACATTAATTTAGCATAATTTAGAAAATATTATTTTCCAAAAACAGCATTCAGTATGTTATAATTTTTCTGAACTATATTTTATTTTAGATACATGACTTTGAGTATACCTTTGCATTTTTATAAAATTGTATTTAAAATCATAACCAATGATACTAAAATGATTATTATTGGCCTTTATTCTTTCTTTTGTGGGAGAGTATAGTTGTGTAAGCTCACAACTATGAGATTTGACTCAGAATAAACAAGTTTCCTTTTTCTTCCAAAAATTCAATTTAAGCCTGGGAAAGTTAATACCACCTTGCTACAGTGCCGCAGCAAAGAATGGAAACAGAGTTTGGGGGAGTGCTGTGGAATGTCCAGGTAATAGCACTTTTATGCACTCAGAATTTACCCACTACAACTCAGATACGTTAAGCTGTGGCATGATTTATTTTCTAGAATTGATCTCATCTTCATCTCAAGCACTCTTTCTCAGTGACCAAGGAGAGGATAAAAGAGAAAAGGAAAATACAACTTCAATCTTGTAAGCCAACACTTATTCTGGTTGTTGATGTCTTTCAGATAGTCATGTCAAACTTCTCATCAGGAAGAGTTTTCTCTTCCCCATTTCTTTCCCCAGGAGGTATGATAATGATGCAGGACAAAGAGTCTCTAATCTAATGGTGGGGAGGAAAGAACCTCTGTCTGGCCCACCTTTTTCTGAGTCCATGCTATCTCCATGGAGATGTCCTGGGGGCTTCATGTCATTGGGTGTCCTGCAATAGTGCAGCACTGAAAACCAGCTTTTCATCACTTCTCTATCCTCCTCTCAGCCATCAAAAACCCCTGTGTGTGCCACAGAGGTCACAGGCACTGGTCCACACTGCTTCATGACTTGAAATATTTACTCATGCTCTGTTTCAGTGAAACCGTGATGTTACACTGTTTCCTATGATATAGTCTCCTCTCAGCTTTCCAAACTTCCTTCTGTGTTCTATCATTTCTTCTCAGAACATCCTATCTCCTCTTCCAGGGTTGACCTGAGTAGCTGAGTAGAAGGGAAGTTGTTTCTGCCTCATGGTTGTCCTCTTCTCCAAATCTTTCCAACCTCATCCCGATGCCGAAGATTGGTCTTTTTCCTTTAAATTGCGCTGATGTTCTTTACTCTTTACTGTGACTTTTGTAGGAAAACCCTATGCTGAGACTCTTAACCTTTGCTCCAGCTTTACAGTGGGAAGATTTGTGAACTGCAAGATGATTTCTTCTTTCAACGACGACTAGTGTTCAAAATTTTCATTTTTTTATGAAAGTATATATCTAAAAAGGTAAATCTGAGACTCAAAGTTGAGCAATAACTACTTTATTTTAGGACCTGTTCACCCTTGCCAATGAAGTAAGAAATTAAAAAATTAAATAGGTATGGAGACTAGGAAAACGAAAATTGGTAGTGGAAAAATAACCATTGATTTTATATATCGAGTCAACTATAAATGTTTCATTATTAAGCCTTAAGTAGTAAAAATTCTCATGCAGAGTCACTGTGTTCTTGATATTGCTTCACAACTCTCAGCAATAAACACTGCAACGGGATAAAATTTGTATTTGATTACCCCTGTTTTTTGTTGCCTGTCCAGAAAATAAAACAGTCTGGCTCATGTGAAAGCTCGTTTACTCATTCATTCATTCACTGCCAGATAAATATAAAAAATAACAACAATAATTACAACACAATCCCATTTTTACCCCAACAGTCTCTGTACAGCATTGTAGTGTTTGAGAAAGCTTTCGAGACATCGTTTTTTTAAAAGGGCAAAATCAGGGCATCTGTTTATGGTTAATTTTTTTATGCTGCAGTTAACTTGAGAGAATCCTCTGAGGGGAAAAATTGGTCCTATTGCTTTATTATTACTTTTATAATCAGGAAAAAAGAGCATCATAAAAAGACATGATTTTGACCTCACACTGGCCCAGGGTTTGGCAGCTCTAATTACAAAGTGAATGTACCCAATATCTTACAGAATAAAGCCCTTTTATAACAAATAACCTTTTGATGGGGAAACCACACTGTTTGTACACCAAAAAGTAATTTTAAGGCTTCTCTTGAGTTAAAGCCAGGGTAAACAGAAGCTGAAGCTTCTTGCCCTTCTTTTCTCTTTACCAAGGAATCAAAGCAGATCTAGTTCAGCATTCTGCTTTTACAAATATTCTACTGTAAATTTTATGCAGTTTGCAAGGGCAAAATCTCTTCCAGTGACATTTTGGAACAAAAATTCTGGATCTATGGTTGTGTGGTGACTAGATTTTAACAATCTGTACAGAAGAAGCTTTATTGTGAGGGAAGCCAAATTTAATACTGCAATGTTCCAAAGACTTGTCAACAGTTCATTTAAGGAAACATTAAGGAAACATCTCACTCTTGAAATTTAATTTTGACCCATTTTATGAAAGTTGGAAAGCCTGAGTATTTTTTTGTTTTAGTAAAGAAACATTTTTGGGAAACCTGAGTTTATCTCCATAACTTAATGTATGGAGATGTAACTACATTGAAGATAGGTTTATTTGGATAGGAAATTTAAACTACATACTTCTTTAAAATTGTCCAGTGACAAGTTAACAGATCAGATCAATTTTAACAACCACCAAAAAATAGCTCTAAAAGTGCAGCCATTTTGCAGACTTTAATATTTTAAGAATTGATAATTTTAGTCTTATAATTAAATGGCCCAAAATAATAGGCAATTTATAGACCTGCACTTCTTGTTCTAATAAACATTTCAAACAGAGTAAGTATTCATAGACTAAGCTCAAATAGAGTTTAAGAAGTTCTTCATATAGTACTTTGTTTATATGTCATATAATATCCCGAGAGTCCTTTACAATTTACAAAATGATTTCATGTACTTTATTCCACACTTTATTCATGTTCCACTTTATTTCATGTACTTATTTCATTTTATATATCTGCTATAGGCTGGCAGTCCTTTTTGAAATTTTATATTTATTCTCACTTTAAACATAAGTAAATCATGAGACTTAAGTATGTTGACTAATGTTATATAACTCAATAGTGGACGAACCACAATATACTCAAGTGAAGGATTTCTGATTCTAAATTATTTGCAAATACTTCATTTTTCCTTTGATATGAACATACCATTCATTTATAAATGTGTCTTCTTTCTTCTTACTGGATATTTAGAACACCAAGATATTATATAAGTTTGACAGGGCTGGTTGTTGTTAAGTATCTCTTCTTAGCCTTTAATGACAGTTTCTCTCCCTTTAATTACGTCTCTAGCTAGGGAGAGCGAACTCTGGAGAGTAGGACATATATCTAGCTTTGTGCACACTGAATCTATGCACTTAGTTAAGCATCTAGCATATAGTAACTCCTCAATAAATTGCAGCTGAAGGAATTAATGAATGAGTAAAATAGTAATACGTTACTTCTTCACATGAGAAGAAATATAGTACTTGTTTTCTCTGAGTTTCTCTCAGTTCTAGCAGTGAATTGTGGAACATTGGAAGAGAGGTTGCATTTTCCCCTCAAAAGAACCGCAATTGTTTTTAAACTTTGACTTTTCTGCCTTTTTAATAAGTTCATAGGAAATTTTGTTTAGGTTTTGATACTTCATACTTTTAAAATTAAGTGTATTACTTTGATAATAAAAAAATCCTGTATTATTTTATTGTTTCATCACCTGGACTAATCTCAAATATCAGTTAATAACAAAACTCATATAGTTTATATAACAGATAATGAAAACATTGTACTTTAGAGGTAAAACTCATACACAATTGGTAATTAAGATTTCATTATCTGGTCGTTTCTTAGGCATTTATTTCTTAAAATTTTCAGTTACTTTTCCTTCTTTTATCTTATGTATACTGCAGCCTGCTTAATCAGGCCAAAGTTAATAGTCTGTAGATATGATGGCTTTTGCATACCTCCTACTAAATTATATTTCCTCAGTCTTTCTCTTTTCCATGATACTTTCAGTTATTTTCTCTTTTTGGGGGGTGGGGTGGGTGGGGTGGAAGTTGAGTGAAGGTCTTGCTCTGTCACCCAGCCTGGAGTGCAGTGTCACTATCATGGCTCATTTCAGCCTCAACTTTCTGGGCTCAAGTGATTTTTTTTACCTCATCTTCCCAAATAGCTGGGACTACAGATGTGCAAAACCATGCCCTGCTAAGTTTTAAATTTTTCTGTGGAGATGGAGTCTCACTGTGTTGCCCAGGCTGGTCTCAAACTCCTGGGCTCCAGCAAACCTCCTGTCTCAGCCTCCCAAAATGCTGGGGTTACAGGTGTGAGCCACCAAGCCCAGCCAGTTATTTTTCTGGGGTGAACAAACAAGCAAAGCTTTAATTACATCAATCTCTTGCTCTTAAACCTCAACTGGCTTCTTATTCTCTAAAGTAGTGGTTCTTAAATTAGAGGATTCATAGCAAAAATAGCAGGTACTATTTCTAACAAACTCATCAGGTGATTTTGAAGAACACCAATAGTTAAAAGCAATTGCTCTGATGAATAACACCTATAATCTAGCAGGGTATTCCATGTCCTTGGCCATTTTTTTTCCATCCTACCTCCATCATCTTATGTCTGCCTCTAACTTCTGTTGCCCTACATGTAACCTCAGTTTCAATCAAACCACGTTCCTTGCCATTGCTTAAGTTCACCAAATTTTCCCTTCCTTCAATCTGTGCCTTTGTACATGCAGTTCAGCCTGCCTAAAATTTTATGCTGTATGCATTTCTTTTCATTAAGTATATATGCAGGCTTTCCCTAGTACCTAGAAAAATAAAGGAAACGTAATCGAGAGTAATAACTCTTGACTCTGAATACTTTCCCTCACTATGCAGACTTCAAAGGTCGTTCTATTTTTGGAATTCAGTGAATTGCAGAGCTTATACCAAATAGTGTTGCACTTCCTCATACCTTTAATTGTATACATGCCACTTTCAGTCCTGAAATTTATCTGACAATCTCAAATATTTGGAAACAAATAATAAGAAACCAAAAGAAAAAAAAAAACTCTGAAACTCAAAATAGCATCAGTAACCTATGTTTATACATACTACTTACTAGAAATATATGAATCTATTCATTCCTAATTTAGACAGAATTTTAATAAACTTACTTGTCTATTCTCCTAGTACGCGAAAAATAAGAATCAAAACTTGGAAAAGAGGCTTGGATGAAAGATAAAGTGATAAACTAGAGCTGACATCTAGAACGATAAAAAGAAAGAAAGAAAGAAAGAAAGAAAGGAAGGAAGGAAGGAAGGAAGGAAGGAAGAAGGAAGGAAGGAAGGAAGAAAGAAAGAAAGAAAAGATTCCAGATCTCAGAAAGTTCCCTAGCACCTTAGGAATCTTTAATATAAATGGAAGGTATTATTTATTCTTTAGTTCAACTTTTTTTTCAATATCTATATATCTTTAAAAATTAAAATGAGTAAGTTTTGTTTCCACCATCAAGAAAGCTGAGAACCATAATTATATCAGGAAACAGCCAATGATGTCGATAATCTGATTATTAGGAAACATTCTACTTACATTAAACATCTTCTGTTTATGAAGGCAGGAAACTGTTCAGTGCATTTAAGAAAGGTACCTAACTCAAGCTGTTAGAAAATAATAGTAAAAATTGAAATTCTACTGTCAAATGTAGACCTTTGATATCTGTTTTATGGGTAAAGTGGTCTTATCCACTCGATCACATGAAAGGCCCCAGTGGTATCTATTAGACTTCTATTGCACCAGCATGGGCTGGGGATATATTAGGCAATCAATACTTTTTAAAATTTGTAAATTACTTTTTTATTTTTTGAGACAGGATCTTGCTATGTTTCCCAGGCTGGAGTGCAGTGGCATGATCATGGCTCACTACAGCCTCAAATTCTGAGGCTCAAGTGATCCTTTCACTTCAGCCTCCCAAGTAGCTGGGACTACAGGCATGCACCACTATGCCTGGCTAATTTTTAAAGACTTTTTCTAGAGACAAAGTCTCACTATGTTGCTTGGGCTGGGCTTCAACTCCTGGGCTCAAGCTATTCTCCTGCCTAGGCCTCTCAAAGTAGGTGTGAGTCACTGTGCTCAGCCCATTTTGTTGACTAATAGACTGACAAGGAGTTCTGAGCACTTGGAAGGTGGATTGAAGATATTCAAACATTTTATTTGGATTAAGAGAATAAACCCATATATACTGTTCTGCTTCAACCTTTTCAAATGAATGTGTAATATGTAGACATGTTCTCACAATTCCGAACCAACATCTATGATTAAAAATACCCAAGCAAGCAAGTGAACAATCACTATCCAGTCTGTCACCTGAGTCACTGGTATTACTCTAGGCCCAATTTTCATTTTCCTACTTTCATCCTTCTCACTTTTCAGCTAACCTGCTTTCTCAGATTGCAGTTTGCTTCTGTGATTTATCTACTTTGATTGCCAACTTGTTCTAGGGACTTTCTGCATCCTTTTCAAACATGACTCTCACTTACGAGACCTAGTAGAAATATCGTAAGTATTGATTGAGGGATTTCATATCTCAGCCTGTTATGTCTAAGGATGGAATAACAATAGCAAAACAACAACAACAACAACAAAACCCACCAAATCCTCTCTATATAGCATTCTATGCTTGACATAGTGTTTATTTAGATTTTTGTTCATTTCCTAATTTTCACAACCTTTTGTAAATGCTGTCTCATAAATGTAATATTTCCATTTCCCAAAGATGTATTTGGGGTTTAGAGACATCAAAGTTATCAAGTGTCAGCAGCAATTTTCAATCTGGGTCTGTTAAACCTTAGGTTGTTCTCAATCATTACACACTGCAAATTTTGCTGGTACTTAGTGCATCAGTGTTCTGTTTATTTACATATTCTATTCATTATTTATTTAGTGCCAGATACTGAAGATAAAAAGATGAGTAAAAGAAAGCATAATTTTCCTAAAGAGATCCAACTTGTCATGTAGATACACATGTAAACAGGTAAGTACAATGCAAGTGATGAAAGCTCTAATAAAAGCAACTAGAAGAATTAGAAGAAGTTGTGAAGATATGAAGAGGAAAGGTTCTGACCTTCCTCTGGGGCCAAGGAATGAAGCGATTATAGAAGATGTCCCAGAAAAGGTGAAGCTTAAGCTAAGCTTAGGGTAAATACGAGATTGTCAGGTCAAAGGTGGTGCATATATGAAAGGATATCTCAATCCCAAGCCTCAAAATTAGACTAATATTAAGAAGAATTAAGAATAAAATATGAAGCATGTGTATTGCATTCTGATTACTTGAAAATTAATTTTGCATGAAGTATATTCATGATAATATTCCACTAAGAACTATTTTTGTGAATATAGAAAGAAATCAGTTGTATCAACAGCAAAAATTTCAGATAAGAAAGTTTTTTCACAATGTGAAGGATTAAGTTAAGCATATCTGAGTTTCAAAGTGATGGAATTACTGTGCAATTTATTCACATATGTATGTTTTTAAAATTTATTTTTTATTTCAATCATTTTTGGGGGACTTGTGGTTTTTGGTTACACAGATAAGTTCCTTAGTGGTGATTTCTGAGATTTTGGACCATCCCTCACTTGAGCAGTGTATACTCTACCCAATGTATAGTCTTTCATTCCTTATTCTCCTCCCACCCTTTCCTTCAAGTCCCCAGAGTCCATTATCTCATGCTTATGTTTTTGCACCCTCATTGCTTAGCTGTCACCTATAAGTGAGAACATACAATATTTGGTTTTCCATTCCTGAGTTACTCACTTAGAATAGTGGCCTCCAACTCCGTCCAAGTTGCTGCAAATGCCATTATTTTATTCTTTTTTATGGCTGAGTAGTATTCTGTGGTCTACATATATCACATTTTTAAAAATCCACTTGTTGGTTGCTGGGCATTTAGATTTGGTTCTAATATATATATAGTTGTATATATAAACTGGTTCCATATATATAGTTATATATATATAAACTGGTTCCATATATATACTATAGTTTTTATATATAAACTATATATACACACATATATATGGAACTATATATATTTATGGAACTATATATAGTTTTTATATATAAACTTGAGTATATATAGTTCATATATATGGTTCATATATATATATGATTCCATATATATATTAATTCCATAGATATATGGTTCTCTGTGTGTGTGTGTGTATATATATATTAATTCCATAGGTTATTGGGGAACAGGTAGTGTTTGGTTACATGAGTAAGTTCTTTAGTGGTGATTTGTGAGATTTTGGTGCACCCATCACCCAAGCAGTATACACTGCACCCTATTTGTAGTCTGTTATCACTCACCCCCTTCTCACCCTTCCCCCCTGAGTCCCCAAAGTCCATTGTGTCATTCTTATGCCTTTGCATCCCCATAGCTTAGCTCCTACTTATGAGTGAGAATATTTGATATTTGGTTTTCCATTCGTCGGTTACTTCACTTAGAATAGTAGTCTCCAATCTCATCCAGGTAGCTGCGACTGACATTAATTTATTATATTTATTGCTGAGTAAAGTTCTATTATATATATATATATATAATAGTGTTCTATTATATACATATATAAAAGAGTCATGTTTGAAAATGATACTATAATATATAATATATGTATAACATTATATATATTATTGTATATATACCACATTATATAATATGTGGTATATATACACTACAATTTTTTATCCACTCATTGATTGATGGGTATTTGGGCTGGTTCCATGTTTTTGCAATTGCAAATTGAATTGTGCTGTTATAAACATTCATGCGCAGGATCTTTTTCATATAATAATTTCTTTTCTCTGTGTAGATATTCAGTAGTGGGATTGCTGGATCAAATGGTAGTTCTACTTTTAGTTCTTTAAAGCATCTCCACACTGTTTTCCATAGTGGTTGTCCAAGTTCACATTCCCACCAGCAGTGTAGAAGTGTTTCATTTTTACCACATGCCCGCCAACATCTGTTATTTTTTATTTTTTTATTGTGGCTATTCGTAGGGAAGTTCTCAGTATCCCTCTTACACCGTTGGAATTATTGTCTTAAATTTGGATAAGGATTTAAAGGAGCAGTTGGTTTGGCTCCCCCATGGTGCCCAGGTCTTTCTTCCTCTAGCCCTCCTGCTGTCTCTTGATTCTTGGTCTTCCTGTCCCCTATTCGGTGACATGTATGGAGGGACCCCACGGCTTTTCACTGGGAAAGTGCTTTTTACTAGGCTCTTTTTCTTCTTCCTCTTTGAGAGGGAACATGGTGGGGAGAATTCCTTGATCCAGCAGAGAGCATAACCTATCTCTTCTTGTGAGGATGAGGTTTTATCATTCACATAGAGAATTAAAGCTTGGCACACCCAATCCTCATCTGAGCCAAATGTAGGCCAAAAGACTGAAGGCTTACGAATGGGGTCTTTGGACCAGATAAAACAGCAATAGTTTATCATCTTTTCCTTTGTCTTGTCCCTGGTTCAAGGGTTGTCTCTCCAAACCTGCAACATTCTCCCTAAAGAACTGTCAGGGGGAATGTTAGAGGGAGTGTCTTTGCTTCCCTCTTTCCTTTGTCTCCTAGGCCTAGAATTTCTGTTTCTCATTTCTGGCCAGTCTCTGTGTGTGAGCTTTTTCCCATACACTCAACCCTCGCTACTGGAGTTTTCCAGCTACTGGAGGAATCACTTCGTCTGTCTCTGGCCATTTCCCTCAAGGGAGAATGAAACCGCAGATTGGGACTCTGCACTTGCTTCATATCTAGGATACATCTCAATCACACACACTCGACATCTGAAAATGTCCAACCACCAAGGAAGTACTTATAGTTTACTTTTCCCACCTTGGTTCATGCACAAGGTTGCCTGGTTGCTGCAGTGCCTGCTTTTCTTCCTATATTGCCTCTGTTGCCTCCTGAATAACAGTCTCTGGTTTGTCTATGGCCTCTGTTGGGAGCTGGGACACCTGGACAGAGTGGGCCATCTAAATCGGGTGGGACACGTCGCCCCCCTCAGCGGAAGTCCCACTCCGTGCAGGTGCAGAGATCCCAGAAAGGCCCCCAGGTTTGTGAGAAACACATATTCACCATCCAAACCCAAAGATTAGACTCAGAGACATGAAGAAGAGTGGAAGTGAGACTTTTTTAATGGCAGTCTTCCAAGATCGAGTGTCTGGTAGGCAGGCATACCTAGGGCAGTTACAGCAGGTAATTTATATCCTAGCTACACAAGTTCCTCTCTGAGTTCCTCATTGGCTGAGTATTATGGGGATACAATTTTCTCAAACATCACCTAAGTTTCATTAGTCCCCTTATAAGGTTACACTCCAGTCCCCATCCCCACTCAAGTTTTGATTCCCCAATAACAAAAACTTTCTTTCCTTTTATGGACTGACCCCTCCTCTACATTCTGTTTGCTTATTGTGAGCTTCTAGGTGCATGAGCCATGCAGTTTGTGACATCTGCATGCTGACTGCCAGTACTTAGATTGATTATGCCTTGAAAATGGATGGTTTAAAATGTCTTCTCACACCAGAGGTTTTGACAGGTTGTGTCACTATTTTTGTTTAGTTCGAAGAATTTTTAAGTTTTCATCTTGATTTCATTTTTGACCCAATGATCATTCAGAAGAAGTTTATTTACTTTCCATGTATATGCATGGTTTTGAAGGTTCCCTTTGGAGTTGATTTCCAGTTTATTCCACTGTGGTCTGAGAGAGTGCTTGGTATAATTTCAATTTTCTAAAATTAATTGAGGCTCATTTTGTGGCCTATCATATGATCTATCTTGGAGAAAGTTCCATGTGCTGTTAAATAGAATGTATATTCTGTGGTTGTTGGATGGAATTTTCTGTATATAACTGTTAAGTCCATTTGTTCCAGGGTACAGTTTAAATCCATCATTTCTTTGTTGTCTTTCTGCCTTGATGACCTGACTAGTGCTGTCAGTGGGGTACTGAAGTCCCCTACTATTGTTGTATTGCTGTCTATCTCATTTCTTAGGTCTATTATAATTGTTTTATACATTTGTGAGCTCTAGTGTTAGGTGCATATATGTTTAGGATTGTTATAGTTTCCTGTTCGACAAGGCCTTTTACCATTATATAATGTCCCTCTTTTTCTTTTTAAATTTCTGTTGCCTTAAAGTTTGTTTTTTTCTGATATAGTAGCTACTCCTGCTTGCTCTTGCTCTCCATTTGCCTGAAATGTCTTCTTCCACCCCTTTACCTTAAGTTGGTGAGAGTCTTTATGTGTTAAGTGATTCTTTTGAAGGCAGCAGGTGAATTGGTGCCTTCAAATTGATGAATTCTTACCCATTCTTCAATCCTGTACCTTTTAAGTGGAGTATTTAGGCCATTTACATTCACTGTTAGTAGTGTGATGTGAGGTACCATTCCATTTATTTGTGCTATTTGTTGACTGTATACCTTGGTTTTTGTTTATTGTTTTTGTTTTCTAAATTGTATTTTTGTTTTATAGGTCTTGTGAGATTTATGCTTTAAAGAGATTCTGTTTTGATGTGTGTCAAGATTTGTTTGGGAGGCGGTTCCAAAATGGCTGAATAGGAACAGCTCCAGTCTACAGATCCCAGTGTGTGAGACGCAGAAGATGGGTGACTTCTGCATTTCCAACTGAGGTACCGAGTTCTTCTCACCAGGGCTTGTTGGACAGTGGATGCAGCCCATGGAGTTTGAGTCAAAGCAGGGCAGGGCATTGCCTCACCCAGGAAGCACAGGGGGTCGGGGAATTCCCTTTCCTAGCCAAGGGAAGCTGTGACAGACAGTACCTGGAAAATCAGGACACTCCCACCCTAATATTACGCTTTTCTAATGATCCTAGCAAATGGCATACCAGAAGATTATATCTCGTGCTTGGCTTGGAGGGTCCTGCACCCACAGAGCCTTGCTCACTGCTAGCACAGCAGTCTGAGATTGAACTGCAAGGCAGCAGTGAGGCTGGGAAAGAGGCATCCACCATTGCTGAGGCTTGAGTAGGCAAACAAAGTGGCCAGGAAGCTCGAACTGGGTGGAGTCCACCACAGCTCAAGGAGGCGTGCCTGCCCCTGTAGACTCCACCTCTGGGGGCAGGGCATAGCTGAACAAAAGGCAGCAAAATCTTCAGAAGACTTAAATGTCCCTGTCTGACAGCTTTGAAGAGAGTAGTGGTTCTCCCAGCACAGAGTCTGAGATCTGAGAATGAACAGACTGCCTCCTCACGTGGGTCCCTGACTCCCAAGTAGCCTAACTTGGAAACACTTCCCAGTAGGGGCCGACTGACACCTCATACAGCCAGTTGACCCACTCAGACAAAGCTTCCAGAGGAAGGATCAGGCAACAACTTTTGCTGTTCTGCAATATTTGCTGTTCTGCAGCCTCTGCTGGGGATACCCAGACAAACAGGGTCTGGAGTGGACCTCCAGCAAACTCCAACAACCAGCAACTGAGGATCCTGATTGTCAGAAGGAAAACTAATAAACAGAAAGGACATCCACACCAAAATCCCATCTGTATGTCACCATCATCAAAGACCAAAGGTAGATAAAACCACAAAGATGGGGATAAACCAGAGAGAAAAGCTGAAAATTCTAAAAATCAGAGTGCCTCTTCTCCTCCAAAGAAATGCAGCTCCTCACCAGCAATGGAAAAAAACTGGATGGAGAATGACGTTGGCAAGTTGACAGAAATAGGCTTCAGAAAGTTGGTAATAAAAAACATCTCTGAGCTAAAGGAGGATGTTCAACTCCATTGCAAAGAAGGTAAAAACCTTGAAAAAAGATTAGAGGAATGGCTAACTAGAATAAATAGCATAGAGAAGAACTTATATGACCTAATGGAGCTGAAAACCATGGCACAAGAACTACATGATGCATGCACAAGCTTCTGTAGCCGATTGATCAAGTGGAAGAAAGGGTATCAGTGATTGAAGATCAAATGAATGAAATGAAGTGAGAAGAGAAGTTTAGAGAAAAAAGAGTAAAGAGAAACAAAGAAAGCCTCCAAGAAATATGGAATTATGTGAAAAGACAAAATTTACATCTGATTGCTGTACCTGAAAGTGATAGGCAGAATGGAATCAGACTGGAAAACACTCTTAAGGATATTATCAAGGAGAACTTCCCCAATCTAGTAAGGAAGGCCAACATTCAAATTCAGGAAATACAGAGAATGCCACAAAGATACTCATTGAGAAGAGCAACTCCAAGACACATAATTGTCAGATTCACCAAAGTTGAAATGAAGGAAAAATGTTAAGGGCAGCCAGAGAGAAAGGTTGGGTTACCCACAAAGGGAAGCCCGTAAGACTAAACAGAGGATCTCTCAGCACAAACTCTACAAGCCAGAAGAGATGGGGGTCAATATTCAGCATTCTTTTTTTTTTTTTTTTTTTTTTTTTTTTTTTTTTTTTTTTTTTTGAGACGGAGTCTCGCTCTGTCGCCCAGGCTGGAGTGCAGTGGCCGGATCTCAGCTCACTGCAAGCTCCGCCTCCCGGTTTACGCCATTCTCTCGCCTCAGCCTCCCGAGTAGCTGGGACTACAGGCGCCCGCCATCTCGCCCGGCTAATTTTTTGTATATTTTAGTAGAGACGGGGTTTCACCGTGTTAGCCAGGATGGTCTCGATCTCCACCTCGTGATCCGCCCGTCTCGGCCTCCAAAGTGCTGGGATTACAGGCTTGAGCCACCGCGCCCGGCTCAGCATTCTTAAGAAAAGAACTTTCAACCCAGAATTTCATATCCAGCCAAACCAAGCTTCATAAGTGAAGGAGAAATAAAGTCCTTTACAGACAAGCAAATGCTGAGAAATTTTGTCACCACCAGGCCTGCCTTACAAGAGCTCCCTAAGGAAGCACTAAACATGGAAAGGAACAACTGGTACTAGTCACTGCAAAAACATGTCAAATTGAAAAGACCATTGATGGTAGGAAGAAACTGCATCAACTAATGAGCAAAATAACTAGCTCACATCATAAAGACAGGATCAAATTCACACATAACAATATTAACCTTAAATGTAAATGAGCTAAATGATCCATTAAAAGACCCAGACTGGCAAATTGGATAAAGAGTCAAGACCCATCAGGGTGCTGTATTCATAAGACCCATCTCACATGCAGAGACACACATAGGCTCAAAATAAAGGGATGGAGGAAGATCTACCAAGCAAATGGAAAACAAAAAAAGCAGGTGTTGCAATCCTAGTCTCTGATAAGACAGACTTTAAACCAACAAAGATCAAAAGAAACAAAGAAGGCCATTACATAATGGTAAAGGGATCAATTCAACAAGAAGAGCTAACTATCCTAAATATGTATGCACCCAATACAGGAACACCCAGATTCGTAAAACAAGTCCTTAGGGACCTACAAAGGGACTTAGAGACTTAGACTCCCACACAATAATAATGGGAGACTTTAACACCCCACTGTCAATATTAGACAGATCAATGAGACAGAAAGTTTAAAAGGATATCCAGGAATTGAACTCAGCTCTGCACCAAGTGGACCTAATAGACATCTACAGAACTCTCCATCCCAAATCAACAGAATATACATTCTTCTCAGCACCACATCATACTTATTCCAAAATTGACCACATAGTTGGAAGGAAAGCACTCCTCAACAAATGTAAAACAACAGAAATTATAACAAACTGTCTCTCAGACCACAGTGCAATCAAACTAGAACTCAGGATTAAGAAATTCACTCAAAACCGCTCAACTACATGGAAATGGAACAACCTGCTCCTGAATGACTACTGGGTACATAATGAAATGAAGGCAGAAACAAAGATGTTCTTTGAAACCAGTGAGAACAAAGACACAGCATACCAGAGTCTCTGGGACACATTTAAAGCAGTGTGTAGAGGGAAATTTATTGCACTGGATGCCCACAAGAGAAAGCAGGAAAGATCTAAAATTGACACCCTAACATCACACTTAAAAGAACTAGAGAAGCAAGAGCAAACACATTCAAAAGCTAGCAGAAGGCAAGAAATAATTAGATCAGAGCAGAACTGAAGGAGATAGAGACATAAAAAACCCTTCAAAAAATCAATGAATCCAGGAGCTGGTTTTTTGAAAAGATCAACAAAATTGATAGACCACTAGCAAGACTAATAAAGAAGAAAAGAGGGAAGAATCAAATAGATGCAATAAAAAATGATAAAGGGGATATCACCACCAATCCCACAGAAATAGAAACTACCATCAGAGAATACTATAAACACCTGTATGCTAATAAACTAGAAAATCTAGAAGAAATGGATAAATTCCTGTACACATACACCCTCCCAAGACTAAACCAGGAAGAAGTTGAATCCTTGAATAGACCAATAACAGGCTCTGAAATTGAGGCAATAATTAATAGCCTACCAACCAAAAAGAGTCCAGGACCAGACGGATTCACAGCCCAATTCTACCAGAGGTACAAAGAGGAGCTGGTACCATTCCTTCTGAAACTATTCCAATCTATAGAAAAAGATGGAATCCTCCCTAACTCATTTTATGAGGCCAGCATCATCCTGATACCAAAGCCTGGTGGAGACACAACAAAAAAAGAGAATTTTAGATCAATATCCCTGATGAACATTGATGCAAAAATCCTCAATAAAATACTGGTAAACCAAATCCAGCAGCACATCAAAAAGCTTATCCACCACGATCAAGTTGGCTTCATCCCTGGGATGCAAGGTTGGTTCAATATATGCAAATTAATAAACGTAATCCATCATATAAACAGAACAAAAGACAAAAACCACATGATTATCTCAATAGATGCAGAAAAGACCTTTGACAAAATTCAACAGGCCGTCATGCTAAAAACTCTCAATAAATTCAGTACTGATGGAACGTATCTCAAAATAACAAGAGCTATTTATGACAAACCCACAGCCTATATCATACTGAATGGGAAAAAACTGGAAGCATTCCCTTGGAAAACTGGCACAAGACAGGGCTACCCTCTCTCACCACTCCTATTCAACATAGTGTTGGAAGTTCTGGCCAGGGCAATCAGGCAGGAGAAAGAAATAAAGGGTATTCAATTAGGAAATGAGGAAGTCAAATTGACTCTGTTTGAAGATGACATGATTGTATAGTTAGAAAACCACATTGTCTCAGCTCAAAATCTCCTTAAGCTGATAAGAAACTTCAGCAAAGTCTCAGGATACAAAATCAATGTGCAAAAATCACAAGCATTCCTATAAACCAATAATAGACAAACAGAGAGTCAAATCATGAGTGAACTCCCATTCACAATTGCTTCAAAGAGAATAAAATACCTAGGAATCCAACTTACAAGGGATGTGAAGGACCTCTTCAAGGAGAACTGCAAACCAATACTCAATGAAATAAAAGAGGACACAAACAAATGGAAGAACATTCCATGCTCATGGATAGGAAGAATCAATATCATGAAAATGGACATACTGTCCCCAGTAATTTATAGATTCAGTGCCATCCCCATCAAGCTACTAATGACTTTCTTCACAGAATTGGAAAAAAACTACTTTAAAGTTCGTATGGAACCAAAAAAGAGCCTGAATTGCCAAGACAATCCTAAGCCAAAAGAACAAAGCTGGAGGCATCTCACTACCTGACTTCAAACTATACTCCAAGGCTACAGTAACCAAAACAGCCTGGTACTGGTTAGAAAACAGAGATATAGACCAATGGAACAGAACGGAGCCCTCAGCAATAATAGTGCACATCTACAACCATCTGATCTTTGACAAACCTGACAAAAACTAGAAATGGGGAAAGGACTCCCTATTTAATAAATGGTGCTGGAAAAACTAGCTAGCTCTGTATAGAAAGCTGAAACTGGATCCCTTCCTTACACATTACACAAAAATTAATTCAAGATGGATTAAAGACTTAAATGTTAGGCCTAAAACCATAAAAACCCTAGAAGAAAACCTAGGCAATATCATTCAGGACATAGGAATAGGCAAGGATTTCATGTCTAAAACACCAAAAGCAATGGCAACAAAAGCCAAAATTGACAAATGGGATCTAATTAAACTAAAGAGCTTCTGCACAGCAAAAGAAACTACCATCAGAATGAAGAGGTAACCTACAGAATGGGAGAAAATTTTTACAATCTACCCATCTAACAAAGGGCTAATATCCAGAATCTACAAAGAACTCAAACAAACTTACAAGAAAAAATGAAACAACCCATCAAAAAGTGGGCAAAGGATGTGAACAGACACTTCTCAAAAGAAGACATTTGTGCAGCCAACAGACACATGAAAAAATGCTCATAATCACTGACCATCAGAGAATTGCAAATCAAAACCACCGTGAGACACCATCTCACACCAGTTAGAATGGTGATCATTAAAAAGTCAGGAAACAACAGGTGCTGGAGAGGATGTGGAGAAATAGGAACACTTTTACACTGTTGGTGGGACTGTAAACTAGTTCAACCATTGTGGAAGACAGTGTGGTGGTTCCTCAAGGATCTAGAACTAGAAATACCATTTGACCCAGCCACCCCATTACTGGGTATATACCCAAAGGATTATAAATCATGCTGCTATACACACACATGCACACATATGTTCACTGCGGCACTATTCACAATAGCAAAGACTTGCAACCAACTCAAATGTCCATCAATGATAGACTGGATTAAGAAAATGTGGCACATATACATCATGGAATACTATGCAGCCTTAAAAAAGGATGAGTTCATGTCACTTGTAGGGACATGGATGAAACTGGAAACCATCATTCTGACCAAACTATCTCAAGAACAGAAAACCAAGCACCGCATTTTCTCACTCATAGGTGGGAATTGAACAATAAGAACACTTGGACAAAGAGTGGGGAACATCACACACTGGAGCCTGTCATGGGGTGAGGGGAAAGGGGAGGGATAGCATTAGGAGATATATCTAATGCAAATGACGAGTTAATGGGTGTAGCACACCAACATGGCACATGTATACATATATAACAAACCTGCATGTTGTGCACATGTACCCTAGAACTTAAGGTATTAAAAAAAAAAAAGATTTGTTTCAAGATTTAAAGCCCCTTTTAGCAGTTCTTGTAGTGGTGCCTTGGTAGTGTTGAATTCTCTAAACATTATTTTTCTGAAAGAGACTGTGTCTTTCTTTCATATACAAAGCTTAGTTTCACTAATACAAAATCCTTGCCTGATAATTGTTTTGTTTGGGGAGGTTGAATATAGGGCTCCAATCCCTTCCAGCTTGTAGGGTTTCTGTTGAAAAATCTGCTATTAATCTGATAAATTTTCGTTTATAGATTACTTGGTGCTTTTGTCTCACAGCTGTTAAGAGTCTTTCCTTTGTCTTAACTTCAGATAACCTGATGACAATGTGCCTAGGCAATGATCTTTTGGCGATGAATTTCTCAGGTGTTCTTTCTGCTTCTTGTATTTGGATGCCTAGGTCTCTAGCAAGGCCAGGGAAGTTTTCCTTGATAATTTCCCCAAGTATGTTTTCCAAACTTTAAAATTTCTCTTCTTCCTCAGGAACACCGATCATTCTTAGGTTTGGTTGTTTGACATAATTTCAGATTCCTTGGAGGTTTTGTTCATATTTTCTTATTCTTTTTTCTTTATCTTTGTTGGATTAATTTGAAGACCTTGCCTTCAAGCTCTGAATTTTTTTCTTCTACTTCTTCAGATTTATTGCTAAGACTTTCCAGAGCATTTTGCATTTCTATAAGTGTGTCCATTGTTTCCTGAAGTTTTGACTTTTTTAATGCTTTCTCCCTTCACTTTTTTTTTTTTTTTTTTTTTGACAGAGTCTCACTCTGTTACCCAGGCTGGAGTGCAGTGGTGTGATCTTGGCTCACTGCAACCTCTGACTCCTGGGTTCAAGTGATTCTTATGCCTCAGCCTCCCGAGTAGCTGGGATTAGATGTGTGCCACCATGGCTGGCTAATTTTTGTATTTTTAGTAGAAATGGAGTTTCACCATGTAGGCCAGGCTGGTCTCGAACTCCCAATCTCAGGTGATCTGCCTGCCTTGGCCTCCCACAATGATGGGATTACAGGCATGAGCCACCACGCTCCTCCTTTCTTTTACTTTTTTTATATATATAAAATACATACATATATATATTTTGTATTTCCTTACGTTGGGCTTTGCCTTTCTCCAGTGCCTCCCTGATTAGCTTAATAACTAACCTTCTTAATTAATTTTCAGGTAAATCAGGGTTTTCTTCTTGGTTTGGGTGCATTGCTGGTGAGCTACTTTGATCTTTTGGACATACTAAAGAACCTTGCTTCGTCATATTATCAGAGTTGGTTTCTGGTTCTTTCTCATTTGGGTAGGCTCTGTTGGAGGGAAGGTCTAGGGCTGAAGGCTGTTGTTCAGATTCTTTTGTCTCACGGGGTTTTCCCTTAATGTAGTACTCTCCCCCTTTTCCTATGGATGTGGCTTCCTGAGAGCTGAGTTGTAGTGATTGTTATCTCTCTTCTGGATCTAGCCCCCCAGCAAGCCTGTCAGGCTCCAGGCTGGTACTAGGAGATGTCTGAACAGAGTCTTGTGATGTGAACCATCTATGGGTCTCTCAGTCATGGATACCAGCACCTGTTCCAGTGGAGGTGGCAAGGGGATGAAATGGACTCTGTGAGGGTTCTTAGCTTTGTTGGTTTAATGCACTATTTTTGTGCTGGTTGGCTTCCTGTCAGGAGGTGGTGATTTCCAGAAAGCATCAGCTGTAGTAGTATGGGGAGGAACAGGAGGTGGGCAGGGCCCTAGAGCTCCCAAGAGTATATGCCCTTTGTCTTCAGTTACCAGGGTGAGTAGGGGAGGACCACTGGGTGTAGGCAGGGCAAGGTGTGTCTGAGCTCAGACTCTTCTTAGTTAAGTCTTGCTGTGGCAGCTGTGGGGGAAGGGGATGAGAGTCCCAGGTCAATGGAGTTATGATCCTTGGAGGATTATGACTCTTTACTGTGTCATGCAGGTTGTCAGGGAAGTGGGGGAAAGCTGGCAGTCACAGGCCTCATCCAGTTCCCATGCAATCCGAAGAGCCAGTCTTACTCCCACAGCCCCCACCCCCAACAACACTAAGTCTGTTTCCAGGCAGTGGGCAAGCAGGGCTGAGAACTTGAACCAGGCTACCCATCTCCCAGCTGTGAAAGCAAATATGGCTTTCCTCCTTCTCCTGCCCATGGAGTCTGCACACTAGATTCATGCTCTGCCCTGAGTTCTGGCCAGGAGGCTTCTTGATCAGTTCAAATTGTTACACAGTTCAGCTGGAGATTTCCTTCTCCCTGTGGCCTTTTCCCAGTGCCTCTGGCCACCTTCCAGAAGGACCCCTGTGAGGCCAGGCAAAAACGGCTTGCTAGGAGCCTCAGTGAGTTCCCAGGGCTTTTCCCTCTGCATCCTTTACCCCTGTATTTCACTCAGCTCTCCAAATTGACTCAGCTCCAGGTACGGTCAAAATCTTCTCCCATAATCTAGGCCTTCAGTTTCACCAGTGGGAGTGTGTGTTTGGGGGTGGACGATCTTCCTTTCCCACTCTCAGTTTGGGCACTCACAGTATTTGGGGTATCTCTCAGGTCCTGCAGGAGCAATCCACTTCCTTCAGGGGATCTGTGGGTCCTCTCAGGTTTCCTGATTTATTTCTGCAGTCGTTCTGGAGCAAAAATTCATGATGCAAGCCTCCACACTGCTCTGTCCATCTGAGTCAGAGCTGCGATCTCCGGTTCCATATTTTTGCAATTGCAAATTGTGCTGCTATAAACATGCATGTGCAAGTGTCCTTCTCATATGATTTTTACTTTGGGTAGATACCCAGTAGTGGGATTGCTGGATTGAATGGTAGTTCTACTTTTAGTTCTTTAGGATATCTCCATACTGTTTTCCATAGTGACTGTACTAGTTTACATTTCCACCAGCAGTGTAAAAGTGTTCTCTTTTACCATATCCATGCCAACATCTATTTTTATTTTTAAGTTATGGCCATTCTTACAGGAATAAGGTAGCATCTCATTGTGGTTTAAATTTGCATTTCCCTGATGATGACGTTGAACATGTTTTCATATGTTTGTTGGCCACTTATATGTCTTCTTTTGAGGGTTTTCTATTCATATCTTCTTTGCCTACTTTTTGATAGGACTTTTTTTTTTTTTTTCTGATTTCTTTGTGTTCATTGTAGACTCTTGTCAGACCCACAGTTTGCAAATATTTTCTCCCACTCTGTGGCTTGTCTGTTTGCTCTGCTGATTGTTTCTTTTGCTGTCAAGATGTTTTTGGTTTAATTAGGTCCTATTTATTTATTTTTGCTTTTATTGCATTTGTTTTTAGGTTTTTGGTCATGAATTTTTTGCCTAAGCCATTCTCTAGAAGAGTTTTTCTGATACTATCTTCTAGAATTTTTATGGTTTCAGGTCTTAAAGTCCTTGATTCATCTTGAGTTGATTTTAGTATAAGGTGAGATGAAGACACAGTTTTATTCTTCTACATGTGGCAATTATTTGTTGAAAAGGGTGTCCTTTCCCCATTTTATGTTTTTGTATGCTTTGTCAAAGATCAGTTAGTTGCAAATATTTGGCGTCCTGAAACTTTACTGAATTCATTTATCAGATCTAAGAGCTTTTTGAGTGAGTCATTAGGGTTTTCTAGGTATATGATCATATCGTTGGTGAACAGCAACATTTTGACTTCCTGTTTTCCAACTTGGATGCCCTTTATTTATTTTCTTGTCTGATATCTCTGGCTAAGACTTCCAGTACTATTCTAAATAGAAGTGGTGAAAGTAATCATCCTTGTCTTGTTTTCAGGAGGGAATGCTTTCAACATTTTTCCATTCAGTACAATGTTGGTTGTGGGTTTGTCATAGATGGCTTTTATTATCTTGAGGTATATCCCTTCTATGTCAATTTTGCTGAGAGTTTTTTTATGATAAAGTGATGCTGGATTTTGTCAAATTCTTTTTCTGCATCTATAGAGTGATCATATGATTTTTGTTTTTAATTCTGTTTATGTGGTGTATCACATTTATTGACTTGCATATGTTAAACCATCCCTGCTTCCCTGGTATGAAACCCACTTGATCATGATGTGTTTTTTTTTTTTTTGATATGCTTTTACATTCAGTTAGCTAGGATTTTTGAGTCTATGTTCATCAATAATATTGGTCTGTAATTTTCTTTTTTTATTATGTCCTTTCCTGGTTTTAGTATTAGGGTGATACTGGCTTCATAGAATGATTTAGGAAGGATTACCTCTTTATCTTTTGGAATAGTTTTAGTAGGATTGGTACCAATTCTTTAAATGTCTTATAGAACTCAGCTGTGCATCTATCTGATCTTGGATTTTTTTTTTTTTTTGGCAATATTTTATTGCTGCTTCAATCTTTCTATTTGTTATTGGTCTATTCAGAGTTTCTATTTCTTCTTGATTTAATCCAGAAGGGTTGTATATTTCCAGAAATTTATCCATCTCATCAAGGTTATCCAGTTTGTGCATTTAAAGGTGTTCATAGTAGCTTTGAATAATCTTTTGCATTTCTGTGGTATAAGTTGTAATAACTGATAACATCAACAACAAAATAAGGCAAACATATATCATAGAACATTAGAGTCCTGTTATCAATGTCTACAATGAATAAAGGTTTTAGTTGGGATGGCCATATCATATGGATTTACTGATGTCTTGCAATCATTTTTGTCTGCAATTGTTTCTCTCTTCTAAATGTATACCTACCTAATGCCATCAAATCTTCAAGGTCTAGATTACATGCTATCTTTTCTATAGCAGTTTTCATAACCATTAATCTTAAATGATCACATTCTTTTATAATGTTCTAACACTAGCATCTGGTAGAGAGTGCCAGAAGTGAATTGAATTATGTGAACAGAGAGTGTACATTGCGGATATCTCCCCAGACATATTGGTGACCGGAAGTGTTCTGTGTCATGTTGAGTGTTTACTGTAAGAGAAAAAAAAATTTTATTTTTTTGACATAATGAACCAAGATTCAGTAGCAACAAAAGAAATTTGGAGTAAGAATAGAGCAGCATGGTTTAAAGAGTTTTTATAACTCTTTAAATATTGGATCTATAATGTAGCGATCTCAAATGGCACATTGAGATTTTTTTACTTTTTTTTTTTTTTTTTTTTTTGAGACTAAGTCTTGCTCTGTTGCCTAGGCTGGAGTACAGTGGCGTGATCTCGGCTCACTGCAAGCTCCACCTCCTGGGTTCACGCCATTCTCCTGCCTCAGCCTTTGGAGTAGCTGGGTCTATAGGCGCCCGCCACCACGCCTGGCTCATTTTTCTACTTTTTAATATTATATTATATTCATATTTTCAAATTGTCAGAATACTATCCTATTTTCTTCTCTGATTACCTCAACATTTGAAACCATAATACTGACATCATTTTTACTTTTGCAGCCTATTAACATTCTTGTAGTCTCACTCAGTTTTATATATTGGACTTTAAGAATACATATTCATTAATTTAGCAAACACTTCAGTACTCACCATGTGTTGAACATAGTGTCGGGCTGGGAGCTGTAGCCAAGCAGTACAGATAGGATTTCTATTCTCAAAAAGTTAATAATATAATACGGGACAGAATTAACTAAATCATTAGATGAAAAGTTTTATAAAAGAGAATGTACAGAATACTTAGCACTTACAAACTTCTCTGACATTTATTTATTCCTGTGATTCCAATGAGCTTTTAAAGTGTTTCTAATTTTTTGGATTTTTACTCAGTTTTTGACAGTTCTGTAGTCCCAGAATATACTGAAAGGTACATTCATCTTTTTTTATTTTTATAATAGTTCTTAAAATTTTTGACCACAGCTTCTTATTCTTGCTTAAGAAATACTAGTGTGCTCTATTCAAACTGGGTTCTCTTAATAAAATGGTAATTTCAGCACTTATGAGAAACAACCTGACTCAGGCTGGCTGGAAAATTATTTTACATATTAGGATCAGGTCCTAGTAACCCTAGGGCTTTGTGCATGGGAATGCTTTAGGAAGTGATAATCAGATAGAAAGTGACCTAACCAAGTAGAAACATTCATATTCGTTTGAAAATATGGTATGATAATACACTGCCTTTTCCCACCCTACTATATGAATTTCTTGTGGTTATAGGATGAACTTCTGGACACTCCTAAATTTAGAAAAAAAATTTTCACCTCTTAGAGATGAAAGTGAGATTGAAAGTTACTACCTGATTTCCAATGAGCCATCCGCATTTCAGAATCACAGTTTAATTTTCATTTATTACTAGACACAGCAAGCAGTACCTACAGAAATATGAGTGTAAGTAGAATCTACGAGTAAACATAGGTAGTGAATGTTTTGGAACTCTACACATCTTTATATGAAATTGCATTGCACAATATATTGACTGTTAAAAACCTGATACCTTATTATCATGATGAGACAGGAATAGAAAATGGCAGAGGCCTACAAGCAATTTATTTTCACGACAAGCCTGCAATATCATGAAGAATTGTAAACATTAACCACTCTCATTGCCATCTCAGGATTGTAATCTTGTCCTCCAAAGATGTCACACCTTGGCCTCAGTTGTTTTAAATGATTCATTTCATATTTCTAGATATTCTTCATCAGTCAAGTTATCAGGTTCAACAGTTTCTAAAATAAATGATGTTATTCTCATCTACTTTATTGAAGAAAATCATGTCAACATAGAATGCTAAGTTTGAATATTTATGAACCATGGAAGCGACTTGAAAATAATTAAAATGATTTTGTTAAAAGTTTGGTTTTTGAGTTCACATTTTGATGTGTATATAAACAAGTGAATTCCAGAGAAGATGTTATAAAATGTGCCTTTTAAAATAAATTGGACATTAGACTTTAGAGATGTATGTGTGAACGTGTGCATGTGTGTGTGCACGTGGCATAATTAGAGCTCTGGTGACCTCACGTGCCTAAATTATATTGCAGGCATGCCAACAGAGGGACAAATAAGTGTCAGAAGAAAAGGTCAAGTAATTCTACAGGAGAGACTTAAATGCATTTTATAATTCATAACAAATACATATTCATTATCATATGTATTCTACAGGAATTGTAGGAAAAAACCCTTTAATTATGACAAGGTAAAGGATGATTGAGGTTACAACAAATCTATTGTTATGATTTACCAGCTTAAAATATTGATCTTGATGTAACAATACATATTTTTGTGTGGTGTGTCCTTTGAGAAATACAATGTTATTATTACATTGAGATAAATACTGTCATATGCTTATACATTTCTACATTTATTATTGCAATTTAGCAGGAATGATTAATGAATGAACTATGATTTCATTTATTTCTACTTGGCTAATTTATTTGCCATCTCTTTTTACCACCCCCAGTGCTTCTCCTCAGTTAAGATAGATGTCATGTCAAATCAAAAATATTCACTGGATTCCTAATGCACAGTGTAAAGAATTCGAAAAAAAGCACACTTTTAGATAACTAGAGAACAGTAGTTAATACTTTCTAGTATAGCTTGTAATCTTTTTTTGGAACACAGAATATTTTAATAATCTGATGTAAAGATGGAGATCTTCTCCCTAGAAAAATCTACATTTGCACATCTAGACTGAATTTTGCATGAAATTACATGAGATTCACCATTTTTTTCAAATTTAAGATATATCCTGGTTATAAAATCTTGCAAAAATAATGTTGGACTAGTCATATAACTGTGGGTAGTTTATGTAAATTAACAGTGCCTCAATATCCTCATTTGTATGTTCTGGAAAATATGACCGCTTATCTCTTGTGATTGTTGTATGGATTAGAGGAGTTAGTATATGTCAGGAGCCAAGTTCAATGCCTCGTTCAATGTAGTACTATATATGTGTTTGTCCTTATTGCAGTTTTAAAATGCTGCAGGTAGGCTGAAGAGGAATATAAGCCTGGCTTACATAGTATATGAAGATACTGAATTTGGGCTAGATCTTGAGATTTGATTTTGGGTTGGCAGAGAAAAGATCTAAGTGTTCTTAAAAACTGTGAATACATTTTTAGAAGGAGGAAATAGTGAAATGATGTGACAGGAATTACTAAAGTATTTTCAAAAGCTGACGCCTCTATTAATGAAAGCAAGGGGTAGGTGGCAGAATGGGTGAGGCACCCACACAGAGTGAAGAGCTCTTATATATCATGCTAAGGAAGTTTGGGTTAGTCAAACAGGATCCATATTTCTATCACACACCTTTCTATCTTCACTTTAATTCTAGTTTGCACAAGTCAAGCAGACTGTAACAACGAGGCACAGAATACTCAAGCTCACATTCGCTACACATAGCTGAGTGATAAAGATAAACTAATATTTCCAAGGTAGGATCAATAAACCTATGGAAAATGTTGCTAAAAATAATGACATTACACAGAATTAAAAAAGGAATGGTAGAGTAAAGAGAGAACAAAAAAGAATAAAAGTAGAAAAATAATTTGGCCTTAAAGGTGCAAATATCATGTGAAGAGTGAAATAGTTAAAAGGTCCCATATACAAACTCTCTAACACTAATGGACTGCATTAGATTCTCATGCATTTAATTGTAATGTAATACTTTGAAAAACACTGATGGCTATTTCTCTGTCTCTCTCTCTCTCTTTTTTTTTTTTTTGAGGTATATTTTACCCTAGCAAGCCACAGGTGTTTGTCCATCTACCTGGTAGAAGGGGGTAGAGCTGGAGGAGAGTTATAGAGTGTGCCACAGATGGAATGAAATTATGTTCAACTTTTGATATACAAAGTAGAATTATCCAGCAAGACTACAGCCTAGAGAGGGATTTCCCATGGCTCCATTTTCTCCCTTCATCAATTTAGCATATCAGCAGGGAATCCAGAAGAACATAACTCTGAGAGTCATCCCATAGGATGGAGAAGATGCATCCTTTGTCTATGACAGTTGGGCCAATTCCAAGGTAGCTAAGAGGATATGACAAAATAGAAAGAAAATTCCACCTGAATTCCTGACATTTGGAATGGCAAGAAACACAAATGAGGCCAGTAAGAGTGTATATCCCCTGCTTTTTCCTGAAGTTGTATGTGCTAGATAAGGTGAGGGACATGGGAAGAGGAGAGAATAAATCCTGGCCCAGCTTCTAGTTTGGGTCCATAGAGGGACCAATTTCAGCCTTCTTCCAGCGCATGTCTATAGGCTGAGTGGTTGATCATTTCACCCAGTGTCCCGACCTGCAAGACAGTCGAACAGACCCTGGAAGGGAGAGTGGGCATGGAGGAGACAAGAAAACACGAGAAATGGAGACAAGACAAATAGCCTGATCAAGTCTCGTTTAATGGTGGCGGTGCAATGCCTTATATAGGCTGGCAGAGGAAGAGGTTGGGCCAGGGCGGTGACAGGAGGCTGGGCTTACTCAAATTATAATTGCGCATGCGCCGTGGGTTTGTAATTTTCCCGGGCGCGGGATCGCGCCTGCACCGCAGGCTACATATCTTCCTGGGCGGGAAAAATGTTTGCGCGCGCGCGCGCGGGAAAAGTTAGCGCGCGCGCAGGAAAGGTTTAGGCGCGCGCGGGAAGGGTTTAGGTGCGCACGGGAAAGGTTTGTAATAAAGAACCCGGAAATGTGCTGTCTTGTCTCCGCTTTGCGGAGATCAAGCAACAGAGGTCGGCTAATTCTGGGCCTCATGGCTCCAGACACCCAGGATGATGAGCTCTTCCTAGGATTATTTTAACAATCAGGTCAGTGTAAAATTTAAGATAAATTGACTTTTGTTCCTGCTAATAAGTTGGTAGGATCATAGAAAGAAAGTCCAATTGCTTAGAGACTAAACACAAGATATGACATTAATGTTCTGCCTATTTGAATATTGATGTGAGTTGAGTTTACTCAATCTACTTTTATATCCATAATTTAAAATATGAAGTTGAGAAACTGATATTCATTTATACTACATCACAATTATGAAGTTACTGCACTATGTTCTACTTCCAAGACACTGAAAAGAAACTGAAGTTTTAAAGCATAAATGCCCTCTGCTGGAGTAATTTTCTTTTGGTACAATATGCTTAAGCAAGAAGCAAGTAATAACAACGAAATATCTTTAGTTGTTTTTTAATTTTACATTCATTCGATTTGGTTGTTTCAATTACTTTCCTATAGTCACAAATAATTGAGGACAAAAAGTAATACTGTGTTCTGTGTTTAATTTTTTTTTTAGACTGTGAGATTTTCTACTTCAGGAAACAATGGATTGAAATAAAATTATCTGCTAGTACTTGTAATAAGCTTTGCCTTATAAGTCTCTAAGCAAAGTCTGGAAAATTCTCTGTAGAAACAGTTGAAAAGCATTTTAGACTTAAGAATTTTCCATAACTAATATCTGAGTAAATTTATTTCAAGTTATTGAGGAAAGGGGGAATAGAAACCTACCAGATAAAGTGTAGGTTATACACAGAAAGACTGCATATTAACCTTCTGGTTTCTTTTTTTGCTTTGTTTTGGTTTTTCTTTATGTTTTTTTGAGACAGAGTCTCACTCTGTTGCCCAGGATGGAGAGCAATGGCGCGATGTCAGCTCACTGCAACCTCTGCTTTCCAGGTTCAAGCTATTCTCATGTCTCAGCCTCCCGAGTATCTGGGACTACAGGTACCCGCCACCACGCCTGGCTAATTTTTGTATTTTTAGTAGAGATGGTGTTTCGCCGTGTTCGTCAGGTTGGCCTCAAACTCCTGATGTCAGGTGATTCACCTGCCTCAGCCTCCCAAAGTGCTGGGAATACAGGCGTGAGTCACCATACCCAGCCAATCTTACAGTTTCTTAACCAATAATTGTACTGGAGAAAATGTTGACTCAGTAAATGTATGAAAATAAAATAAAGATTGATGATTTTGTAATTGGAAACAATTCCAGAAATAAATGAAGGCTGCTCATACAATCTATTTTATAGCATTGTTTTTCACATAGTAGTTACTTAAAAAAAAGTTTGCTGAATGAATCAATTATCCTTGAGAACACCTGGAATCAGTTAGCCTAATACATTTACCTGGAATACAGAGTGCATTTTTCCAGAGCTAAAGATTTGTCTGTAGCACATTTGAATAATACAGCCATTTCATTTCCTCCCGTTCATTTCCCTTCACCTCCAATCCTGGCTTTCCTGTAAATGCCTTCAACTGTGCTGACAATTTCACCACTGACTACTCTGCCAGTGTAGAGGCCTGAGCAGTGGTCCAGGCCCAGACCAATAGCTCCTGGGCATTTTCCTCAAGTAGTTCAAACATTCAGTTCTAGGGTTTGGATTTAAAAATATCTGCCAACAATATACTGACAGTACAATGGGCTTTTAGATATTTCTTTCTTTTTTATCAAAATGAATTTTTAAGGTCATACACTAGTTATTTTTTGAAGAACTTGTATTCTCTTTAGGATGTTTCCTAAATAAAATTATTTTATTTGATACTACTTAGAAGGAGCTCAGTGACAGGATGGATATAATTCTGAATTTTATTTTATTCTATTTTTGTTCCTGCTGTTACTCAGGAAAAACTCCTAATATAGCTGTTTATGTGTTAATTGTGCTGAAATGTTAATTAGGTTGTCTGCCTACAAAACTCTGTTTTCCCTCAGTTCCTCCCTTTATTAATTGGAAAGAGTCTACAATTTGGGGTCAAAGATATATATTTCTGAACCCCTTCACTCTTCTATAAAAGCTGCAACTTTGGACAAGTCACTGTTTTGCTCCAATTCAATTCCCCTTTTCCTGCATCATTTCTACAAGGACAAAACAAATATCTGCAGACATCACACAGAGTCTGAAAATAACTGGGCATGGCCCATTACACATGGACTTAGCTAAGTGTGCCAATGGCATAAGTAGTCATATTCTGACCTGCAGTTTTGGCATCTTCGAAAGCAGCATCATTGTTTTATTTTAGGATGCCTTTGTCTGTAGATGCATTTGGCAGCCCATTGGTGATGATTCCCTTCGGTTGTGTGTTGTGGGAGTTTGTTGTTGTTGCTTTAGAAAAGATAACAGAAATTATTGTATCTGTTTCTTCTTCTTTTAAAAATGTCTATTAGATGTCAACTCAAAGATGGGCAGTAGGTAGTATTAGTCAATGCTTACAGGTCTTATACAGTAAAGGAGCAATAGGGGTTTTGAGACATAGAGGCAGATTCAAATCCTAATTCTACCTCTAACTAGCTATCTGACTGCAGGCATATTATTTAACCTTTCATAACTACCTGGTCCTTCATTTCTAGGAGAAAATAATACCTCCCTTACAGATTATTGTGAATACAAATTAAAACTTTTATAAATTGTTTAGCACACAGTAAGCTCTCTCCCCACAATGTTAGAATCAGAAATCTTAGACTTAGTATATGTAACTCTCTCATTTTCCAGTGGGAAATTGATATCTGGCAAAGTTAAAAGACTAGCACAAAATCATGCAATTATTTACTGCTGTGATTGTTCTGTAATCCACTTCTCTTAATAATATCTAATGCCCTTTTTACTCCAGAACAATGACACCTTTATTAATTGAATACTACCAAGATCCTATTTCTGACCTAAAGAATGATTACATTTCTCATTGTGATAAGAGCAAATTTTAGTAATCTTATCTTATATTGGAGGTTTATATTAGAATTTTTTTTGTCTAGAGAAAAATTTTGTTCAAAAGCTAATGCACTAGCAAAGTATAATTTATTTAGGGACAATATAACTAAGTTCAAAACAACTTGATTTCCCTGGTGTATACTCTGAACTTCACTCTAGCAATCAGGGATAGTATATTTAAATGTGATTTAATAGTACTCAGTTGATGCATTATTTAATTTATTGCATCATGTGCCTGCACAATGTCATCATTGTAGTGCAAAAGCAATTTTACTGAATAAGTGCTATGGTTTCAGCTACTTCTTTAGTATTAGAATGTAGTTTTCTCCATTATTTATATATAGTTCATTTTATACCATGATAATTTTGAAGTAAAATGCCATTTCCTACTTTCCTCATGTAAATGTATATTCATTTCATGTCTAATATAATCAAGATAAAATAGTGCTCAGTTCAAAAGTCCTTTGCTATTCAAAATAAATGGTTTGGTAGAATGAAGGTCTAAACTGAAGCACTATGCATGTGATGGCCTAATGGCTTTCTTAAAAATATATTTCTGACAGAGTTAATTTTGTTAAAAACAACCTGCCAAGCTACCTACACTTCTGAAAAAAAAAAAAAAAGATAAGGGAAGAAAAGGTAATCGTGGGTGTAAGGTACAGATCTTCTGTTGAAGGAAGCTCCTTATAATGTCCCTGTGGGGTGGTGAAACATTAAAAATGGAATTCTAACAGTTACCGGTATATCTGGTACATCACAGTCTTCTTACATTAATTGGCCGTTATAACTTTGAGTAAATCACTTAATCTCTCTGAACCTCTGGTTCCTTTTCTCTCTAATCAAAAACAGTAATCTCTGCCTAAGAATAATGAGATATTTAAGCTTTTGCCATCCCTGAGAGAAAGCTGTGTTAAATTAATTTTTTGCCTGGGACTTGATCTATCAGTGACACTCTTTGTGTCCAATAACTTCAAAGTCTCTCTTACCACATCCCATTTTGTTAATTCATTAAACCCTGACCCTAATTTCACCATCATTCCCCTACTAGGCCCTATTCTTTCTTTTTCTTTTCATAGCTAGTTTTCTTGGCATTTTCTCACTCTTGATATAACCACATATGACAGCAAAAACATTGGAAAACCCACAACTTATTTCATGTCCCCGGAGTAGAAGGACAGACAGATTCAGTGAAGTCGCCGTCATAAGCAGAGGTATTTCCAGTTTCTGGTCCTTCAGGTAGTGAGCTTGGAAGTCATCATTTTATCCTAAGATCAAGTAAAGAGCTGAATGAATTGAAAAACCAACTCCTCTTAGATCCATCAAAGAAATGAGGTACAGGTCAAATTGCTGCCCTTAACATTGGAGAGACAAACAGGCAAATACATACACCAGAGCACTAACCATCCAGCAAAAACCTCTGAGGGAACCCGTGCTAGGATAGGAAAACCTGAACTGTAATCAATGACTTGCTGGAGGCTCAGAGCAGAGGAGTCTGAGAGTTAAAAACTCCAGGGGGGACTTAGCCATAGGGGGATGCCCCCACTTTTGTGAGCCGACCCTCAGGAGTGCAAGCTGTTTCTCAAAGTAAACAACAGAGAAAAATCCCCTTGTGCTTCCAGAAGAGAGAAGGGAACAGGAACCATTTTGAAATGCACCAGAGCATGCTGCTCTTCTCCAAAGGCCGGTCCTCAGGATAAACTATTTAACCAGGGTCTAAATTATTGTAGTTTTATAAAGGTTAACCTACCTGGGGAAAGGAAATATCCAATTTCAGCCCACTCTAGCCCTCCTCTCCTACCTAAATGGTGTAGGTAGGGAGACTGTGTGTGAATTTTATGCTCCAGAGGAACAAGCTCACTAACAGATTGAGACTTAATTACGGGACAGCAGAATGCTTCCCCTCCCCTCACACCTCACCACCACATTACTAAAGGCCTATTTACAGCAGTTCCATTTACCCAATACATGTCTGGCTATCAAGAAAGAAGAAACAAGGCATACTAAAAGGCAAAAACACAGCATGAAGTGACAGAGCAAATATCAGAACCAGACTTAACTATGGTAGCGATGTTGAAATTATTAAATTGGGAATTTAAAACAATTATGCTTAGTAAGCTAGGGGCTTTAATGGGAAAGCAGATGGCATGGAAGTAGAGTGATGGAAATTCTAAGAAAAAACGTTTTAATGCTGAAGATAAAAAAACAGTATGACAGGATGAAGAATGCCTTTGATGGACTCATTAGCAAACTGACAAGGCTGAGAAAAAAAAGTCTCTGAGCTTGAGGACATGTCAGTAGAAACTTCCATAATAAAAAAGCAAACACAAAAAAGATGTAACAAAAGGAAACAGGTTATCCAAGAACTATGGAAAAACCACAAAAGGTAAAACATAAGCATAACGGAGATACTAACAGACAAAGGAAAAGAGAAAAGAAGAGAAGAAATATTTGAAGGAATACTGACTGAGAATGTTCTCAAATTAATGTCAGGCACGAAACTTTAGATACGAGAAGCTCCCAGAATGCGAAGCAGGATAAATGCTAAAAAACAAAAACAGCGTGGTTGCTCACACCTGTAATCCCAGCACTTTGGGAGGCCAAGGCGAGTGGATTGCCTGAGGTTAGGAGTTTGAGACCAGCCTGGCCAACATGGTGAAACTCCGTCTCTACTAAAAATACAAAAATTAGGCTGTCATGGTGGTGGGTGCCTATAATCCCAGTTACTCGGGAGGCTGAGGCAGGAGAATCACTTGAACCTGGGAGGCGAAAGTTGCAGTGAGCTGAGATCACGCCACTGCACTACAGCCTGGGCAACAAGAGTGAGACTTTGTCAAAAAACAAAAACAAAAACAAAACAAACAGAACAAACCACCAAAACCGAAACAAAACCAACACATCTAAGCATGTCATATTCAAGTTGCAAAAAAAATCTAATGTAAAGAGAAAACCCAGATAAAAGCCAGAGGAAAAAAACACCTCACCTATATAGGGGCGAAGATAAGAATCACATCCAACTTCTCAAAAAACATGCAACTAAGAAGAGAATAGAGTGAAAGTTTTGACCAAAGATAAATAAATAAACACACACACAAACACACAAAAATTTTTACCAACCTAGATATCTGTAATATGCAAAATTATCCTTGAAAAGGGAACAAGAAATACAGTTTCTTAGACAAACAAAAATTGTGAGGATTTGTTGCCAATAGACTGGCTTGTAAGAAATATTAAAAGAAGTTCTTCAGAGAGAAAGAAAATTGTATAGTCAGAAACTCAGACCTGAATAAAGAAAGGAATAGCATCAGAAAAGGAGTAAGTGAAGATAAAACCTTTTTCTTATTCTTAATTGATCTGATAATGTTTTATTCAAAATAATAATAGCAACAATGCATTTGATTGTATATGCTTATTTGTGTATATATATTAATATGTGTTTATGTATAAGTGAAAGGAATGACAGCAATAGTACAAGAGACAAAAGACAGTAATTGGGAATATTTTGTTATTATAAGATAGCTGCACTGCCTGTGAAGCAGTGTAATGTTATTTGAAATCAAACTTCAATTAGTTGGAAATATATATTGCAAATTCTAAGGCAACCACTAAAATACGTTTTAAAAAAAGTACAACCAATATGCCAAAAAAGGAGAGAAAATAGAACCATATAAAATGTTCAAGTAAAACCACAAAATCAGAAAAAGAGTGGAAGACAAAAGTAGGAGCAAATAACAAATGCTAATGAGGAGAGTAACAGGATCTCACGTTTATTGCTGGTGGGAATGCAAAATGGTATAGCCACTTTGTAATATGGTTTGGCAGCTTTTAATAAATCTAAACACACTACTACCATGTGATCCAGCAACTGTACTCCTTAGAATTTACTCAAATGAGGTGAAAACATGTCCACACAAAAATGTGCACTCAGATGCTTACAGGAACTTTATCCATCATTGCTAAAATGTGGACACAACAAAGATGTCCTTCTGTGGATAAACTGTGGTACATCTAGACAATGAAATATTATTCAGTGCTAAAAATAAATGAGCCATCAGACCAGAAAAGACATGGAGGAATCTTAAATGCATATTAAAAGACAGGAAAGACATGGAGAAATCTTAAATGCATATTACTAAGTGCATATTACTAAGTGAATATTGCTTAAATGCATATTACTAAGTGAAAGAAGCCAATCTGAAAAGCTACATCCTGTATAATTCTAAACATATTAATTTCTAGAAAAGACAAAACTAGGAAACAGAAAAGAATCAGTGGTTAGTAGGGGTTATCGGAGAGAGAGGAATGAATAAATGAGGAACAGAGAAATGTTAGTTCAGTAAAGTTACTATGTATGATACTATAATGGTACCATATACATATTATATTATATGGAACACATTATGTCATATAATTTATATTATATTATAAAATTAAATATGAAATTATACTATTATATTATTATATATTATATATTATTTTCACAAATGTGAAAACCCATAGAACGTATAATACCAAGAGTAAACATAGTATGTGCTATAATAATATAATGATATAATGTAACCTAAGGTATCCGTAATGATACTGGCTCTCTTTTTGCTATAAAGGCAGACTGGGAACTTTGGGAGAAAGGGATAAAGGGATATTGTGATTAAAATGAAATTCTTCATGATTGAGTAAAAAGAGTTAAAAGCAATTGATATACATTAATATACTCACATATTATTTTCAAGTAGTGTTATTTGAAAGTAAACTTGAATTAGTTGTAATTTCATATTTCGTTATATCCATGTTATTTTTACTGGTTGTGTATCTTCTTAAATATTTTCAAGCACTGTGAGCGCCACAGCTTGGAACACATGGCTTAAGAGACTAGTGTATGGTATTTTATTACCCAGACATTTCAAATCATGGTTTTTAGCAATATAGTCAAGACTGTCTGCCCTCAAACTCTTGTGTAGTTTAAGAGTATCTGATATTCTTTTTACTTTTTTCGTCTCTCACGTCAAAATATACAAAGGAAACAATATGATTATTTGAGGGAAGGTTTAAACTTCCATATCAATTTTAGATTTTTGAAGAAAAAAATTAAAAATAAATTATCCTAACATATCTTGTATCTCTCCCTACCTCTTCTTAGAAGATTGTTGATTCCAACTCCAGAACTAAGATAGTAACTTGAAGTATATAATTATTTTATTGAGTTTTGCTTGCTCATTCTCTGGGGAAATGAGCTGTATTCATACTCTCATGACTATGAATAAATACAGCTGTATTTCACACTGTATTCATACTTATTAGGTTGGTGCAAAAGTAATTGCAGTTTTTGCCATTGAAAGTAAAGGGAAAGCTGCAGTTGCTTTAGCACCAAACTAATAACTTAACAGAGCAAAAAACAAAAACAAACAAACAAAAAAACCCAAAACACCTTTTTTTGTAATTTAACAAAGTTGAACCTACCAGTAGCATCTGAATTTGTTTACATTATATAGTGTACACATAACTACATATGTTAATATCACAAGAGTCCTCCACCTTATTTTTATTTGTGAGAGTCAAAACATTAAAGTTAAAAAGTCAACCTGAAGAATGCTACAATGACATTATTAATAAAAAACAAAATAGTCTTTAAATAAAAAAAATTACTGGAAACAAAGATATTTCAAAATAATAAAAGGGTCAATACATATTTTATAAAGATATAATGGCAATATTGAATAAACACTTAGAACAACAGAATATATGAAACAAAAACTCCAGAAACTGAATGGCAAAATGGACAAATTAAAATAAAAATCACAGATAAAGATTCTAATACTTCTCTCCAGTAATTGATATAATAAGTAAAGAGAAAATCAATTTTAATTTAGAAGACTTTAACCAAATTATGTTTATAGAGCAGTCCAGTCAACAGCAGAAAGCACATTCTTTTCAGTGAAGATAGGATATTCTCCAGGCCTTACATCAAGTCTTAATATATTTAAAAGGACTGAACTAGTACAGAATATATGGTTTCTGACTACAATGGACTTATAAATTAGAAATCAATAATAGAAAGAAATGTGGAAATATAAAACTATTTTGAAATTTTGAAAGACTTACAAATAACTCACAGATAAAACAATAAATTACAAGGGAAATTATAAAGCATTTTGAAGTAAATGAGGATTAAAATGCAACCCAACACCATTGTGTTATACAGCTAATGCAATTCTCAGAGGGAAATTCATAGCTCATATTAGTAAAGAATAAAGGTTGAAAATTAATTATATTAGTTTCTGAAGCTAGAAATTAGCTAGAAAATAAGTGTAAATTAAATCCTGAGCATTGGGAAAAAAGGAAATGATTAAGAGAACATGAATAAGTGAGAAGGACTAAAACATAAGCAATAGAGAAAAATCAATGAAATAAGTGTAACCGATTTATTGAAAAGGTCAATAAAATTCTAGCTAGACAAATTAACAAAAGAAAAAAACAAAATGATTAATCTCAGCAGTAACAGAAGAAACATCCTTACAAGTTTCTTACATACTTAAAATATAATAAGATGTTATAAGTAGCATCTAAGATGGTCTTTAAAGATGCCTACCTTCTAGTATTCAAGGCCTTGTGTAATACATACTCTCTCCTTGAGCAATGTGCTTCTAAATCATAGACTACATCAATATTAGGGCATATTGTTTCATTGGTATATAACAGGAAATTATAACTCTCATTTTCTTAGCAAACAACTACATTTGTTGCTGGCTTTAATGAAATAAATTGTCATGCTAAATAGGCCCATATGTCACTGAAGGCAGCCTCTGGCCAATAGCCTGCTAGGAATTACGGCCCCCAGTTCAATAGTTCAAAATAAACTGCACTTTGCTAACATGTAGGTGAGCTTGGAAGCAGCTCTTTCCTTTGTCAGGTTTTCAGATGATACCCAGATTGACACCTTGATTGAAGTCTTATGATAGACTCTGAAGCAACAGACCCACATAATCTGATTCCTGACCCACAGAAACTGTGAGAAAACACAGTGTGCTATATTAAGTTGTTAAGTTTGTGGTCATTTGTTATGCAGCAATAAATAACTGATATGTAATATAATATTACGAACAAGTGCACACCAATAAACTCAACAAATTATATGAAGTGGATGAATTCCTTGAAAGACACAGTTCCAAAACTAAATTAAAAAATAGTATGCCTAAATAGGCCTGTATCAGTGAAAGTCATCATATTCATATTAGGGAACTTTCTCACAAAGAAATCTCCAGACTACATGGCTTCAGTGGTGAATTCTATCAACACGTAAAGAAGAAATAACATTAATCTGATAATACTTCTCTCATAAAATAAGGGAAAATGAAGCATTAACCAACTCATTTTATAAGGTCAGTATTACCCTAACAATCGAAAGATCAAAAGGAAACAAAACCATGGGCTAATATTTGTTATAAATATATATGCAGAAATTCTTACCAACATATTGTCAAATCTCAACAAAATATAAAAAGTATAGTGCATCACAACAAAAGGGATTTATCCCAGAAATCCAAGGTTGGTTTACCATCTGAAAATAATTTAGTGTAATTCATCATATTAACAAAATGAAGAGAAAATAGACATTCATATCATTTTAATAAATGCTCAAAAAGAATAAGACAAAATTTAGCATCAAAACAGAAGAAAAGAAACCTTTCCACTTTGATATAGGAAATTTATGAAAAAACTACAAGTTATATTGTACTTACTAACAAATAACTACTTTTTACCAAAGAGAAAAGAAAAAAGGCAAAGATTTCTGCACTCGTCACTTCTAGCGCACATTTTACTAGAGGTCTTAGCCAATACATTATGGCAAGAAACAAACAGGTTAAAGATTGGGAAATGAAGAACTAAAAGTTTCTTTATTCACATATGACATAATTGTGTGCATTAAAATGTCAAAAAGTATTTTTAAAAGTCACTAGAACTTATTTAGTAAATTTTAAAATAATGCTAAAATAAGACCAATGTACAAAATCAATTGTGTTCTTATATACTAGCATCGAAGAAGTGGAAATTGAAATTTAATGGGACATTATTTAAAATTGCATAAAACACTAAGCATTACATTTAATAAAATATTTGTAAAATTTGTACACTATAAATTCCAAAAATTGCTGAAATTTTAAAAACTCTAAAGAAATTGAGATATATATATTATATCATGTTTGTGAATTAGAAGACTCAATTTTTTTTTTCTTTTTTTTTTCTTTTTTTTTATTTTTTATTATACTTTAAGTTCTAGGGTACATGTGCATAACGTTTATATCATGTATAACTCCCCAATGCAATCCCTCCCTCCTCCCCCCCCCATGATAGGCCCCAGTGTGTGATGTTCCCCTTCACGAGTCCAAGTGATCTCATTGTTCAGTTCCCACCTATGAGTGAGAACATGCGGTGTTTGGTTTCTCTTCTTGTGATAGTTTGCTAAGAATGATGGTTTCCAGCTGCATCCATGTCCCTACAAAGGACGCAAATTCATCCTTTTTTATGGCTGCATAGTATTCCATGGTGTATATGTGCCACATTTTCTTAATCCAGTCTGTCACAGATGGACATTTGGGTTGATTCCAAGTCTTTGCTATTGTGAATAGTGCCGCAATAAACATACGTGTGCATGTGTCTTTGTAGTAGAGTAATTTATAATCCTTTGGGTATATACCCAGTAGTGGGATGGCTGGGTCATATGGTACATCTAGTTCTAGATCCTTGAGGAATCGCCATACTGTTTTCCATAATGGTTGAACTAGTTTACAATCCCACCAACAGTGTAAAAGTGTTCCTATTTCTCCATATCCTCTCCAACATCTATTGTTTCCTGACTTCTTAATGATTGCCATTCTAACTGGTGTGAGATGGTATCTCATTGTGGTTTTGATTTGCATTTCTCTGATGGCGAGTGATGACGAGCATTTTTTCATGTGTCTGTTGGCTGTATGGATGTCTTCTTTTGAGAAATGTCTGTTCATATCCTTTCCCCACTTTTTGATGGGGTTGTTGTTTTTTTCTTGTAGATTTGTTTGAGTTCTTTGTAGATTCTGGATATTAGCCCTTTGTCAGATGAGTAGGTTGCAAAAATTTTCTCCCATTCTGTAGGTTGCCTGTTCACTCTGATGGTAGTTTCTTTTGCTGTGCAGAAGCTCTTTAGTTAATGAGATCCCATTTGTCAATTTTGGCTTTTGCTGCCGTTGCTTTTGGTGTTTTAGACATGAAGTCCTTGCCCATGCCTATGTCCTGAATGGTACTACCTAGATTTTCTTCTAGGGTTTTTATGGTATTAGGTCTAACATTTAAGTCTCTAATCCATCTTGAATTAATTTTCGTATAATGGGTAAGGAAAGGATCCAGTTTCAGCTTTCTACTTATGGCTAGCCAATTTTCCCAGCACCATTTATTAAATAGGGAATCCTTTCCCCATTTCTTGTTTCTCTCAGGTTTGTCAAAGATCAGATGGCTGTAGATGTGTGGTATTATTTCTGAAGACTCTGTTCTGTTCCATTGGTCTATTTCTCTGTTGTGGTACCAGTACCATGCTGTTTTGGTTACTGTAGCCTTGTAGTATAGTTTGAAGTCAGGTAGCGTGACGCCTCCAGCTTTGTCCTTTTGACCTAGGATTGTCTTGGCAATGCGGGCTCTTTTTTGGTTCCATATGAACTTTAAAGCAGTTTTTTCCAATTCTGTGAAGAAAGTCATTGGTAGCTTGATGGGGATGGCATTGAATCTATAAATCACCTTGGGCAGTATGGCCATTTTCACGATATTGATTCTTCCTATCCATGAGCATGGTATGTTCTTCCATTTGTTTGTGTCCTCTTTGATTTCACTGAGCAGTGGTTTGTAGTTCTCCTTGAAGAGGTCCTTTACATCTCTTGTAAGCTGGATTCCTAGGTATTTGATTCTCTTTGAAGCAATTGTGAATGGAAGTTCATTCCTGATTTGGCTCTCTGCTTGTCTGTTACTGGTGTATAAGAATGCTTGGGATTTTTGCACATTAATTTTGTATCCTGAGACTTTGCTAAAGTTGCTTATCAGCTTAAGGAGATTTTGGGCTGAGACGATGGGGTTTTCTAAATATACAATCATGTCATCTGCAAACAGGGACAATTTGACTTCTTCATTTCCTAACTGGATACCCTTGATTTCTTTCTCTTGCCTGATTGCCCTAGCCAGAACTTCCAACACTATGTTGAATAGGAGTGGTGAGAGAGGGCATCCCTGTCTTGTGCCAGTTTTCAAAGGGAATTTTTCCAGTTTTTGCCCATTCAGTATGATATTAGCTGTGGGTTTGTCATAAATAGCTCTTATTATTTTGAGGTACGTTCCATCAATACCGAATTTATTGAGCGTTTTTAGCATGAAGGGCTGTTGAATTTTGTCAAAAGCCTTTTCTGCATCTATTGAGATAATCATGTGGTTCTTGTCTTTGGTTCTGTTTATATGCTGGATTACGTTTATTGATTTGCGAATGTTGAACCAGCCTTGCATCCCAGGGATGAAGCCCACTTGATCATGGTGGATAAGCTTTTTGATGTGCTGCTGAATCCGGTTTGCCAGTATTTTATTGAGAATTTTTGCATCGATGTTCATCAGGGATATTGGTCTAAAATTCTCTTTTTTTGTTGTGTCTCTGCCAGGCTTTGGTATCAGGATGATGTTGGCCTCATAAAATGAGTTAGGGAGGATTCCCTCTTTTTCTATTGATTGGAATAGTTTCAGAAGGAATGGTACCAGCTCCTCCTTGTACCTCTGGTAGAATTCAGCTGTGAATCCATCTGGTCCTGGACTTTTTTTGGTGGGTAGGCTATTAATTGTTGCCTCAATTTCAGAGCCTGCTATTGGTCTATTCAGGGATTCAACTTCTTCCTGGTTCAGTCTTGGGAGAGTGTTTAAGTGTCCAGGAAATTATCCATTTCTTCTAGATTTTCTAGTTGATTTGTGTAGAGGCATTTATAGTATTCTCTGATGGTTGTTTGTATTTCTGTGGGGTCGGTGGTGATATCCCCTTTATCATTTTTTATTGTGTCTATTTGATTCCTCTCTCTTTTCTTCTTTATTAGTCTTGCTAGCGGTCTGTCAATTTTGTTGATCTTTTCAAAAAACCAACTCCTGGATTCATTGATTTTTTGGAGGGTTTTTTGTGACTCTATCTCCTTCAGTTCTGCTCTGATCTTAGTTATTTCTTGCCTTCTGCTAGCTTTTGAATGTGTTTGCTCTTGCCTCTCTAGTTCTTTTAATTGTGACGTTAAAATGTCAATTTTAGATCTTTCCTGCTTTCTCTTGTGGGCATTTAGTGCTATAAATTTCCCTCTACACACTGCTTTAAATGTGTCCCAGAGATTCTGGTATGTTGTATCTTTGTTCTCATTGGTTTCAAAGAACATCTTTATTTCTGCCTTCATTTCGTTATGTACCCAGTAGTCATTCAGGAGCAGGTTGTTCAGTTTCCATGTAGTTGAGCGGTTTTGATTGAGTTTCTTAGTCCTGAGTTCTAGTTTGATTGCACTGTGGTCTGAGAGACAGTTTGTTATAATTTCTGTTCTTGTACATTTGCTGAGGAGTGCTTTACTTCCAATTATGTGGTCAATTTTGGAATAAGTGCGATGTGGTGCTGAGAAGAATGTATATTCTGTTGATTTGGGGTGGAGAGTTTTATAGATGTCTATTAGGTCCGCTTGGTGCAGAGATGAGTTCAATTCCTGGATATCCTTGTTAACTTTCTGTCTCGTTGATCTGTCTAATGTTGACAGTGGAGTGTTGAAGTCTCCCATTATTATTGTATGGGAGTCTAAGTCTCTTTGTAGGTCTCTAAGGACTTGCTTTATGAATCTGGGTGCTCCTGTATTGGGTGCATAGATATTTAGGAGAGTTAGCTCTTCCTGTTGAATGGATCCCTTTACCAATATGTAATGGCCTTCTTTGTCTCTTTTGATCTTTGATGGTTTAAAGTCTGTTTTATCAGAGACTAGGATTGCAACCCCTGCTTTTTTTTGTTCTCCATTTGCTTGGTAGATCTTCCTCCATCCCTTTATTTTGAGCCTATGTATGTCTCTGCATGTGAGATGGGTCTCCTGAATACAGCAGACTGATGGGTCTTGACTCTTGATCCAGTTTGCCAGTCTGTGTCTTTTAATTGGAGCATTTAGTCCATTTACATTTAAGGTTAATATTGTTATGTGTGAACTTGATCCTGTCATTATGATATTAACTGGTTATTTTGCTCGTTAGTTGATGCAGTTTCTTCCTAGCCTCGATGGTCTTTACATTTTGGCATGTTTTTGCAATGGCTGGTACCGGTTGTTCCTTTCCATGTTTAGGGCTTCCTTCAGGGTCTCTTGTAAGGCAGGCCTGGTGGTGACAAAATCTCTAAGCATTTGCTGATCTGTAAAGGATTTTATTTCTCCTTCACTGATGAAACTTAGTTTGGCTGGATATGAAATTCTCGGTTGAAAATTCTTTTCTTTAAGAACGTTGAATATTGGCCCCCACTCTCTTCTGGCTTGGAGAGTTTCTGCCGAGAGGTCTGCTGTTATTCTGATGGGCTTCCCTTTGTGGGTAACCCGACCTTTCTCTCTGGCTGCCCTTAAGATTTTTTCCTTCATTTCAACTTTGGTGAATCTGGCAATTATGTGTCTTGGAGTTGCTCTTCTGGAGGAGTATCTTTGTGGCGTTCTCTGTATTTCCTGAATTTGAATGTTGGCCTGCCCTACTAGGTTGGGGAAGTTCTCCTGGATGATATCCTGAAGAGTGTTTTCCAACTTGGTTCCATTTTCCCCCTCACTTTCAGGCACCCCAATCAGACGTAGATTTGGTCTTTTTACATAATCCCATACTTCTTGCAGGCTTTGTTCATTTCTTTTTCTTCTTTTCTCTTTTGGTTTCTCTTCTCGCTTCATTTCATTCATTTGATCCTCAATCGCTGATACTCTTTCTTCCAGTTGATCGAGTCGGTTACTGAAGCTTGTGCATTTGTCACGTATTTCTCGTGTCATGGTTTTCATCTCTGTCATTTCGTTTATGATCTTCTCTGCATTAATTAGTCTAGCTGTCAATTCTTCCACTCTTTTTTCAAGATTTTTAGTTTCTTTGCGCTGGCTATGTAATTCCTCCTTTAGCTCTGAGAAGTTTGTTGGGCTGAAGCCTTCTTCTCTCATCTCGTCAAAGTCATTCTCTGACCAGCTTTGATCCGTTGCTGGCGATGGGCTGCTCTCCTTTGCAGGGGGAGATGCGTTCTTATTTTTTGAATTTCCATCTTTTCTGCCCTGCTTCTTCCCCATCTTTGTGGTTTTATCTGTCTCTGGTCTTTGATGACGGTGACGTACTGATGGGGTTTTGGTGTAGGTGTCCTTCCTGTTTGATAGTTTTCCATCTGACAGTCAGAAGGACTGTCTGTTGGTCTGTTGGAGATTGCTTGAGGTCCACTCCAGACCCTGTTTGCCTGGGTATCAGCAGCAGAGGTTGCCGAAGATAGAATATTGCTAACAGCGAGTGTACCTGTCTGATTCTTCCTTTGGAAGTTTCCTCTCAGGGATGACTCCACCCTGTGAGGTGTGGGGTGTCAGACTGCCCCTAGTGGGGGATGTCTCCCAGCTAGGCTACTCAGGGGTCAGGGACCCACCTGAGCAGGCAGTCTGTCCGTTCTCGGATCTCCACCTCGCGTTGGGAGATCCACGGCTCTCCCCAGAGCTGTCAGAGTCGTTCGCCTCTGCACCGGCCCCCGCTGCTTTCCCTATTGGACCTCAGCTGTGGGCTGTCCCCAGAGGTGGAGTCTACAGAGACAGGCAGGTTTCCTTGAGCTGCTGTGAGCTCCACCCAGTTCGAGCTTCCCAGCTGCTTTGTTTACCTACTTAAGCCTCGGCAATGGCGGGATGCCCCTCCCCCAGCCTCGCTGCTGCCTTGCGGATAGATCGCGGCAGACTGCTGTGTTAGCAGTGAGGGAGGCTCCGTGGGCATGGGACCCTCCCGGCCAGGTGTGGGATATATTCTTCTGGTGTGCCTGTTTCCTTAAAGCGCAGTATTGGGGTGGGAGTTACCCGATTTTCCAGGTGCTGTGTGTCTCAGTTCCCCTGGCTAGGAAAACGGATTTCCTTCCCCCTTGCGCTTCCAGGTGAGGCGATGCCTCGCCCTGCTTCAGCTCACGCTGGTCAGGCTGCAGCAGCTGACCAGCACCGATTGTCCGGCACTCCCTAGAGAGATGACCCCAGTACCTCAGTTGAAAATGCAGAAATCACCGGTCTTCTGTGTCACTCGCGCTGGGAGTTGGAGACTGGAGCTGTTCCTATTCGGCCATCTTGCTCCGCCCCCCTCAGAAGACTCAATTTTAAGATGGTAATTTCCCACAAATTTTTCCACAGTTAAAAAAAATTTAGGCCAGGTGCGGTGGCTCAAGCCTGTAATCCCAGCACTTTGGGAGGCCGAGACGGGCGGATCACGAGGTCAGGAGATCGAGACCATCCTGGCTAACACGGTGAAACCCCGTCTCTACTAAAAATACAAAAAACTAGCCGGGCGAGGTGGTGGGCGCCTGTAGTCCCAGCTACCCAGGAGGCTGAGGCAGGAGAATGGTGTAAACCCAGGAGGCGGAGCTTGCAGTGAGCTGAGATCTGGCCACTGCACTCCAGCCCGGGCGACAGAGCGAGACTCCGCCAAAAAAAAAAAAAAATTTAAGCACATTCTCAGTTGTGTCTTTTTTTCATTGATAGAAATTAACAAACTTGGCCAGGTACAGTGGCCCCTGCCTGTAATCCCAGCACTTTGGGAGAGTGAGTGGCAGGATTGCTTGAGTCCAGCAGTTCAAGACCAGCCTGGGCAACATAGGGAGACCACATCTCTACAAAAGAGAAAAATTAGCTAAGCATAATGGCTTATGCCTGTAGTGCCAACAACTTGGGAGCTGGCATGGGAGGACCAGACTCCAACTTGAGTCTGGGAGTTGGAGGCTGCAGTTAGCCATGAGTGCACCACGGCACTCCAGCCTGAGTGACAGGCTGAGATTCTCATGAAAAGCAAAACAAAGCAAACAAAAAAGAAATTAACAAACTGGTTGTAACATTTATATGGAAATGTAAAAAATTTAAAACAGCCAAAACAATTTCAAATATATATATATATTTGAAGAAATAATTGTTTTTATGAAGTATTGCTGAAGTAATTGGATATCCATATGCAAAAATAAAAGTGAATGTTAACCTTTACCAATCCTCATACAAAAAAAAATTAATTCAAAGTGTATCGTATGCCTATTCAATAGAGCTAAACCATAACTCTTTGAAATAAATCATAAGAGGAAATCTTTATGGCTCTGGGTTAGGCAAATATTCGTTATATGGCACATAAACAACACAGAACACAAAAGAAGAAGATTAATAAATTGAATCTCATAAAAATTAAAACCTTTTGTTTTTCAAAAGACACCAAGACACCATTATAATGAAAAAAGACAAGCCACAGCCTAGGAGAAAATATTTCAAAATATATATGTGTGAAAAGGGCTTGTATCCGAAATATACGAAGAACAACTTATAACTCAGTACTTAAAAGCAGCCCAATTAAAATGATGGACAGATTTGTAGATCCTTCCCATATATACTATATGAATGACTAATACATATAGAAAACAATCTTAGTTCTTAACAACATTAGTTTGGTGAGAAATATGAATTTAACCACACTAAAGTATCACTAAACTAGAATGACAAAAAAAAAAGCAAATTAAAAAATAAAACCACAAAACAAACAAACAAACAATCAAACAAACAAAGAAATCTAGCAATACCAAGTATTGGCAAGGCTGCGTCACTGCTGGAACTTTAATATATGGCTGATGAGAATGTAAATAAATGGTACAGCCACCTGAGAAAACTGGCAATTTTTAAATAAAATTAAATGGAAACATCATATAATTCAGCATGTATACTTCTAGGTACTTATCCAAGATAAATGAATTTATGTTCACACAAAGGCCTATATATGAATGCTCAGAGCAGCTTTATTTATAAGTCTGTAGCTGTAGTTAATTCAAATGTCCACTAACTAGTAAATGAATAAACAAATTGAGTTATATTTGTAGAATGGAATATTATTCACCACTAAACCGAATTACTGATATGTGTAACAACCTGGGTAGATCTACAGATCATTAAGTATAAAATTCTAGATATGGAAGTCTACATCTATGTGATTCCATCTCACAAAATTTTAGAAAAGATTAAGCTGATCTATTGTGACAAATAGCCGTTCGGCAGTTGCTTGGGACCAGGGTAGGGGAAATGAGTTGACTAAAGGGGCATCAGGGAACTTTTGGGGTTGATGGAAATGGTCTGTATTTTGCTAATGGTGAAGTGATAAGACTATACAGTTCCCAAAGTTATCAAACTTTACGTTTAAAACAGGTAAGCATTAGTGTATGTAAATCACACCTCAATAAAGCTGTTTAAAAAATTCATCCTGTCCAAGACAGAAAATATACAGGTAAGATATTTTCATTTATCATTATTAATATTATGCCCCTTCTCTTTCCCATCGATGGTAGAAATATCCTCAATATGACATATGCTCAGATATTGAGAATTTTAGCTCCTGTTGGGCAAAATGAGGTGATCATCTTCATACATACCAGCCACGTTATGTAGACCTGGAAAGAGAAACAAAAGTTTTATTTAGCTTCAGAAAGACATTTAAAAATAAACAATATCCCATCTATCAATTATCTTTTAAATAAACGGAACCATTTTGCCCTCCCTATGTTTTATTTCACACCTGCGAGGTCTTAGTCATAGAAACTGTGTTTGCTCTCTGCTGGGTGTCAGGCTCGCTCTTGTTATCTTTGGCAGTTCTTTAGAGGCATCATTGTGAAATTTACTCAGAGGATCAAAGTTTAGATATGCTTGAAGAAATTTCTGGTATTCCTGACATCATATGGTTAGAAAAACCTCTTGGGTATTGGGGTAAAGGAAAGAGATGGGCAGGTAATAACAGTGTTCTAACTCTAGCCTGAAGAGTTTGTGTGTGGTAAAGCAGAACTCGTATCATTTATGGGGAAAATAAACATTCATCACAGAATTAACTCAGATGGAATACGACTTCTGAACTGCAATTATTTTGAGTGTACAAAAGGTAATCATTTTCTTTTTTTTCTTTTTTTCTTTTTTTTTTTTGAGACGGAGTCTCGCTCTGTCGCCCAGGCTGGAGTGCAGTGGCCGGATCTCAGCTCACTGCAAGCTCCGCCTCCCGGGTTTAGGCCATTCTCCTGCCTCAGCCTCCCTAGTAGCTGGGACTACAGGCGCCCGCCACCACGCCCGGCTAGTTTTTTGTATTTTTTTTAGTAGAGACGGGGTTTCACCGTGTTAGCCAGGATGGTCTCAATCTCCTGACCTCGTGATCCGCCCGTCTCGGCCTCCCAAAGTGCTGGGATTACAGGCTTGAGCCACCGTGCCCGGCTCACTTTCTTAAAAAAGAAATTCTTTAAGATCTCAGAGACAGAGCAAGGATCAAACATATGTGATTTTTAATTAGGTATTTTTCTGCCTTTATTAGTCCTTGATAGACCAATATTTCCTTGTATTTCCTAAAAATGTTTGAAATTTTATTTTATTTTTTAAAATTTTTTAGTTTAGACAAGGCATTGCTCTATCACCTAGGCTGGAGCACAGTGGCACAATCACAGCTCACTTTAGCCTCAACCTCTTGGGGTCAAGCAATCCTCCCACCTCAGCCTCCCAAGTAGTTAGGTCTATTTTTTGTTGAGATGGGGATCTCAAACACCTGGCCTCAAGCAATCCTCTTTCCTTGGCCTCTCAAAGTGTTGGGATTTCAGGCATGAGCCCAGAATTTTATAATTTAAAAACTAAACTCCATCCTAATCTTCTAAATAAAAGCAAATAAAAGGAATAAACTTGAAATTTCTTCTTAGCGTCTAAACTTATGTTTTAAACATTTTATGTTTGACTAGTATATTCTGCAAACAATCAATCAATATGCTTGGAGTTTTACTGAATTCTTTTTGAAGAAACCTTCTTTTCCCTCTGTAAGAGAAATTTAACGTATGGATCCTTTGAATTATCTGGAAGAACAATTATTGGGTTGAGACAGTCAGACCATGTGAATGAAAGCATTTAAAAATAGTGGCTTTCTTGTGACCGGGAATCACGGTTCACATCTGTCATTCCAATGCTTTGGGAGACTGAGGCAGGCAGATTACTTGAGTTCAGGATTTTGAGACCATCCTGGGCAACATGGTGAAACTCTGTCTGTACAAAAAATTAACCCGGCATAGAGGCATGCTCTTGTGGTCTCAGTTACTCAGGAGGCTAAGGCGAGAGGATTACTTGAGCCCAGGAGGTCAAGGCTGCAGTGAGCCATGATTGTCCCATTGCACTCCAGCCTGGGCAACAATAAGACCTTGTCTCAAAAAAAAAAAAGAAAAGAAAAGAAAACATGACTTTTTCAAGAGCTGCCATTCAGCATGAAAGAAATTAGAGATATCAAAAGGCCTTAAAGAAATAATTGAAAAATATTATCACCATCCTCAATGATTGGTATTACATAGTCTTCCTAGACATCTCCCTTGTGGTAAAGTTTTATACTTTAAAAATATAATATTAAAAAGAATTAAAGTAAATTGATTTAGAACAAGTGAATAGATTATTCACAAAGATAAGTAGCAAAAGTAAATATTATCCGATTGGTGGAATATAACGTTCAAATTTGAATTAGTTAGGTGGAACACATAATACTTTAAAATTTACCTTAATTCTATAAACCAGTGGGGATCAGTTGAAGATTTTTTTCTCTCTTCATTGTTCTCTTTTTTTTTAAAGAAAGATATTCTTGTTATGAAATTAAAAGAATATACAAATATATGTAATAAAATACAAGTGTTCCTTAAACCTTCATTTTTCTCACATCTTCCTCTAATCAAGACAAAGTAGTGAATAGTTTGGTTAGAATTATTCAATTTTTTTCCTATGAATTCATATATAATTTGCCTGATATATAAGTGGGATGATAAACATTACATTGTAACTGTATTTTTAAATTAATTGGTATTTGAACAACACTTTGTCATGTCTGTACATATAGATCTTTTGTATTCTTTTTAAATGCAGTGTAATATCCATAGGGTATATATGCCATAATTTTTTGGTGCACACTTACTCTGATTTCACTATTTTATATGGTTTTTAATTTTTCATTTTGACATTATTTCAGACTAACTGTATTTGTAAAGCTTCCTTAAATTTTTACATCTTACATAACCATAGTACAATAATCATAACTAGGAAATTAGCATCAATGTAACACTGTCAACCAATCAAGAAATTTTATATGTATGTTCCCAAGTGTCCCACTAATGCCCTTTTTACTGATTCATATCTAACCCAAAATCACACATTGTATTTAGCTGGCATGTCTCTTTGGTCTCCTTCATTCTGGGACAGTTCTGAAATTTACTTGTCTTTCATGCCTTTAACACTTTTGAAGATTATTGGCCACTTATTTTATAGAATTTTCCTCAGTGTGTGTTTTCTTCATAGCATAATTTAGCTTATGCATTTGGGCAAGAATCTTACAGAAGTGATGTGAGCTCCTCAGTACATCATATTTGAAGACATGATAACAATGCGTCACATTGCTGGTAATTTTAAATTGATTGCTTGCATAAATTGGAGTATTCTAGGTTTTATCACTTTAAACATTGCTATTTCCCCTTTGTAATTATTAAGCATTAATGGAAGACGATCTTGAAAATATGAAAAATCCTTGTTCTTATTTAACTTTTGCCCACTAATTTTAGCATACATTGATGATTCTGGTCTGCAACAGTTATTATTATTTTCCTGAGCAATTTCTTACTTTCTGAAACTTTCTGTGACCCAGATCTAGAATCAGCCATTTTACCAAGAAGCCCCAGTTCCTTATATTGGAGAGTAAAGTTTAAACCAGTTCCTTATATTGGAGAGTAAAATTTAAAAGTCAAGATCTGAAGACTGGATGTTCTTATTACTACTGGGAAATCATTGCTTATAGGCCCTCAGTGGACAGAGCTTATATCTATCTATCTATCTATCTATCTACAGAGCTTATATATATATATACATGTTTATATATATGCGTTTAACCATATATACACATATATATTAATTTCTATAATATCCATATATGTATGTATATGGGTCACACAAATACATCCATGTATATAAAAAACCATGAGTTCCTACTAATATTTTCAGTTCCATCTGGCATCATAGTGTTCCTTCTAGCCTTCTCCCTTACCTTATTTGAAACTTCTTTCTTCAACAGCCAGGCTTCTCACTGTTTGTAGAAGAGAGACAAGGAAACTCATAAAATAGAGGTAGATATAGCAGATGATGGTAAGCCTATCTTGAAATGACAGCTATTTATTCTTAATCTCTTTTTTGAAATCTCTAGGTTACTTCTGAACCCATCCTACTCTACATACATTTTAGAATCAGTTTTTAAGCTGATTCTAGATTAATATTTATTTTTATTTTGAAGGTATTCTTCAGAGTTTCTTTGACTATGTACATTAATTTTTAAAGAATTAACAACTTTATGATGTCAGTCTTTGTTTTCACATCAAGACACAGAGCTGGTTTATTTAAAAGGAGTATTGTTTCTCTACCACTTACAAACCTCTTTTGAATTATTTTAGAATTAGTTGGTTTCGGCCGGGCGCGGTGGCTCAAGCCTGTAATCCCAGCACTTTGGGAGGCCGAGACGGGCGGATCACGAGGTCAGGAGATCGAGACCATCCTGGCTAACACAGTGAAACCCCGTCTCTACTAAAAAAATACAAAAAAAACTAGCCGGGCGAGGTGGCAGCGCCTGTAGTCCCGGCTCCTCGGGAGGCTGAGGCAGGAGAATGGCAGGAACCCAGGAGACGGAGCTTGCAGTGAGCTGAGATCCGGCCACTGCACTCCAGCCCGGGTGACAGAGCGAGACTCCGTCTCAAAAAAAAAAAAAAAAAAAGAATTAGTTGGTTTCCTGAAAGTTTGTTGTGCTATAAAATACTACTTTCTAAAATATTGATACATGTATAGCCATTGTCTCACATAAAACCAAGAATCCTGTATTGCTCAATGACTGCAGGATGATATTGTAAGAGCATATGGCTAACAAATGAGGAAAGGACCAACGGGAGAGTAAAATAAAAATTTTCAGCAGTCTATGTTATGGGATGAAAATTTAGGAATCTTCATGTTGCATAATAGAGAGTCCTCGAGGCAGTTATGGTGTGAGAAACTAAGGAAAAGAGAAATGAAAAATGCTGAATTTAAATCATTTTGGCATGGCACATAAATAGAATCTCGGTGTATTTGAGAGTAATTCTAATGTAAACAATTTGCTTTCAAAAATAAAATTTTATTTTAGATATTTTTAGGTTTACAAATTAGTTATAAAGATAGTACAAAGAGTACCCAGATATCCCACATCCAGTTTACATCTTAACATTGCTGTGGTACGTTTGTTATATGTTTGTCATACCTAATTAATCAATATTGATACATTATTATTAACTAAACTCCAAACTTTATTCAGATTTTATTAGTTTCTTCCTAATGTCTTTTTTCTGCTCTAAGATTTTATCTAAGACTATTAGACAATTTGTTTTAAATTAACCTTTTGCTATTGCTGAACTTAGTTCTTTCAATAAAACACTTTCCTGAGGCTATCTTCCTGGCATGAACCAATTAGTCTGGTTTTATGTAGATTACACTAGGATATGATGATTGAATCCTCTTTGTGATTCTCATGTTTGATTGTCAGGTGTTATATTTATTTTTCCTAAAAGAAAATAAATTTGTTTCGAGGTGTTAGGATGATCATCTAAAATGATTGAATATAAACAATCTGAAGTCAGAAAATATGCCAGGACAACCAATTTCATCTACTTCTGAAGCCACTGGGCTTTCTTTTAACCTCTAGTTGAAAGGTCTTGGATCTATTTCTAAGTACCAGTATAACTTCTGTTGCTCTCAGATTTTTGACAAATCATGTAAAATTCATAAGTATCAAACATCATGGTGTGAATACTAAAACTAGAAATCAGAAAAATCTGAAAACTGCCTTACCAAAGTTAATCATGACTCATCTGTATGCCTGAATTCAGCTGTGAGGAACTAGAAGTACCAGTCCTGACACTTGTGGTGTACTAAATAGCCCTTAGCCAAACAGATTGCCTGAATTGTTCAATTAATTTTTCAACACTGATCCAATTCACCTGTGGTCGTGTAGCCAGAGCCTAGGAAAATATTTCCCTGTGGATGGATGTCCAGTGAAATAGAATATTTAAAAATAAAAGAAATAAGTAAATTTTCCACAGACTTTTTTTTCAAACTTCTTCTGATATTCAACAAATTTTGATTCCAAAAGAATCTTTTGGAATATAACAGAAAATATGCTATCTGGGTATTAAAATGTTTGGTGACATCTAAGATTTATTGTATTCATTCATTTAAATATATACTGAGCTGCTATTAATAATAAGTGCCAGCCACTGTACTAAGCCTTGGAAATACAATGATAAATGGCTACAAGGGGGAAAAAACAGACAGGGTATCTGCCCTCATGGAGAACATTTTCTGATGGGAGAGAGTTTTTGCTTAAATAGACAGACACATACAACACCCATGCGCTCCAGAGGTGCCTCAAATAACTTTAATAGGGCACAGTTGTCCTTCTTGATTTAAACACAAGTAATTATGGTCATTTTCAGTACAATACAGGTTCACTAAGAAAGCATTATGAATTCAGTATTCTTATACATATTTTACTCTTTTATGTTACTCTTTCCTTCCTCTCCACTTGCAACTTGCCAAGATCTAAGAGAAAAGCTCAAATATGCTTTCAATATTTGCAAAAACTTATCTTGTGACAATGACCTTCAAAAACTGTTTTCTTTATAGTCTTACTACATTAACTACCATATGAATCAGTCAATATTTACTGAATATACAAGCATTATATACTGGCAGCCTGTCTTTTCAAACTTCAAAACACGGGAGAGGAAATATTAGGTGACTTGTTACAGGTTATATAGCAAATAAATAGATAGTTAGACTGGGTCAACAGTCATAATGAAATGAAGCCAAATCTCGCATGTCAGTGCTGACTGTGTACATGTTGGCAATGTTATTTAGATTTCTTCAGTGATAAAGAGAGTAGTTCTAATAGCCTTGTGGGGCTGGATTACCAGTTGAGTACATTTTTGAAGAGCATGTTTTCTAATGTACAAAATTATGTTAATGGAAAACTATGTCTGATGAATTAATAGTATAAATATATTATTTTGCAGATGGATGAACCCAGAATAGTGTGTAGGGGGGAATTACTGAGCTAAAAGATGATTCATATATATTTTTTTCTTATGTCCAGTAGGTTTAGCTAATACGAACGGTGCTGATGTGAAATGGAGAATATGGACTAGTACATTTTATATGCTAGTAATGTTCATAAAGTTTTTAAAGATCTTTTTGCCATTTTTCATTGAGTTTCAAAATGATTTATAGTAAAGATTTGCAAAACTGAAAATATAAAAAAAGTAGATTCTCTTTTTTTGCACATTATTAAGTTTTGCATTACCATAATGAGGAAGTATGGCTTACATTATTAACTGTTCATAAACACATCTTAAAGACTATGAGGCTTTCTGATTTTTAGGATCATTTATGAGTTGTTCATAGATCCTAAATATATGTTTGGTTAAAAGGTTTTGGGAATGATGCCCTAAAGGTTGTATTTGTCAAGCTTTCCTAGGTGAACTTAAATAGATCAAGAGAAACAGAGAAATAGAAATAGAGAAAATAAAGAGGAATAGCTAGGCATGACATAATGTTATTAGCCACAATAAATAGCAGAATCACAATATTAACAATGTGAGCATTGACCACATTATGGCTGTACAGAGCTACAAAAAATAAATAATTACTATATAGAAGCATAGTGGTTTAAAAAATCTAGAGTTTTTATAATGATTATTTACATTTATAGATTTATTTAATACTTCATATTATAAATAGTTCTTAATTTTATCCATTTTAAAGACTATGTACAAAATAAGAAATTAGATTTTATTTCTCAAACTTCATTCTGAAGAAGATAAAATGATATAAGAAAATTAAATATATTAGTAACACATTTTAAAAATCTCAGAATTAAGTGAGCCTCAATACTCAAAATTTAATATAAAAAGAAAAAGTGAAAGGACTGCTAGTAAAGATGCTGGGGCTTTATACGATGCAAACTGATCTATTTATTTTTTAGCATGAAATATTGTATTAGTCTACTTACATATTATGCACCTACCACCAATCTCAGGAGTTCTAATATTTCAATAATGTTTTTAAATAATGGCCAGGCATGGTGGCTCACACCTATAATCCCAGCACCTTGGGAGGCCAAGGAGGGCAGATCACTTGAGGCCAGGAATTTGAGACCAGCCTGGCCAACATAGTGAAACTCCAGCTCTACTAAAAATGCAAAGAAATTAGCCTAGCATGGTAGTAGGCACCTGTAATCCCAGCTACTCAGTAGGATGAGGTATGAGAATGGCTTTAACCTGGGAGGTGGAGGTTGCAGTGTGCCAAGATGGCAGTACTTCACTCCAGCCTGGGTGACAGAACAAGACTCTGTCCAAGAAAGAAAGAAAGAGAGAAAGAGAGAAAGGGAGAAAAAGGGAGAAAAAGGGAGAAAAAGTAGAAAGGGAGAAAGGGAGAAAGAGAGAGAGAGAGAAAGAAGGAAGGAAGGAAGGAAGGAAGGAAGGAAAGAGAGAAAGAAAGAGTAAATAATTTAAAATATTTGTTTGAATGCAACCAGTCAGCATATGATTGATTTATAAGCTTTAATTAATGAATTGTTTAATCCCAAAAATGTGATTTTAACAGATTGATAGTTGGTGTTTTGACATTCTTCCTTGAGTTTTAGAGAATCACTTGTTTGCCTCACAAGGTGAATTGAGGAATGAGTGTAAGGAATACTAAAGTCAAACATAAGAATCACTACATTAAGCAAATCCATTCTTTGCATGTGTTACTCTGAGGTCGACATTATTCCTAAATTCCTTTCAAGACTATTCACAACAGACTTGCTTTCTTCATTATTGTGACCTTATTAAGTGTGACTTCACTTCCACTTTGTTCAGCTTTTATGCCCTTTTGCCATTCTTGTGTCCAATTCTCTTTGCTGGCCTATTTTTCTCTTCCACTGACTGTGGACTTTTGAATTGGCTTAAGTTGAAGTGCAATCTCTGACATTAACTTTGCTGCAACTGTTCTTTCTACTAATTATGTTAAATGAAAGCTGGATTTCCCCCACCACACAGCTCGTCTTTCTCAAAAAATCCTAAGCAAATGACACCTATTCTCTTTCCTTCCTCTCCACTTGCAACTTGCCAAAATCTAGAGAAAAGCTCAAATCAATGCTGGCCTTGTTTCTATCAGTCGCTCTCACATCCTTGCCATTTCTTCAATTCAGAAACAGCCTTGACAAATGCAAATCTCGCTTTTCTAATGGTGCACTTGTCCTGTGAAATGCTGCTGCAGAAAGTTGAGGAAGCCTCTGGGTGTTCTGCATCCCAGCCTTGCAGAGCACACAGGTACTCCCTGGACCTCTGTTCCCTCTCCCCAGGGTTCCCGCACAGCTGCTGCAGGATATTGTCCCTTCTCATTCTGACAAGGTGCTGTAACTAGACAGCATAATTTTCTACTTCGTTCAGGGCATTCCATAACTCTGCTCTTTCCCTTGAAACAAAATTCTTTACTTTCACTTTTCTGCTTTTCCTCCAATCTCAGAGGACAGTGATAATTTCTTTATTAGTTACTTATGCTCATAATCGATGGCCCCCTTTTCCTTTAAGAATGTGTTCTAGGCCGGGCGCGGTGGCTCAAGCCTGTAATCCCAGCACTTTGGGAGGCCGAGACGGGTGGATCACGAGGTCAGGAGATCGAGACCATCCTGGCTAACACGGTGAAACCCCGTCTCTACTAAAAAAATACAAAAAACTAGCCGGGCGAGGTGGCGGGCGCCTGTAGTCCCAGCTACTCGGGAGGCTGAGGCAGGAGAATGGCGTAAACCCAGGAGGCGGAGCTTGCAGTGAGCTGAGATCCGGCCACTGCACTTCAGCCTGGGCGGCAGAGCGAGACTCCCTCTCAAAAAAAAAAAAAAAAAAAATGTGTTCTAAAAACTCTCCAATTCTTATTTTTATTACTCCTTAACCTAAAAATATTCCCAAATCCTTTTCTTCTTCAAAAATACGTTACCTTTCCCCACATATCTTTCTGTTGATTCAAGGAATAATGTCCTTTAAAAGAGAATTTGAATCCACTATCCTCTTTTTGCTTTCATTTTTGGCTACCTTTCTCTAGCAGCTAACATTTCTCAGTACCTCAGTGGCTGAGAACAAGTAAACACAGAACAAGTAAAAACCTGCCTGAAAATATCTCCTTCCAGCCTCACAGGCCCATTCTATTCTGTCGTCATTTCATAAACTCGTCCATGTAGGTTACAAGCCGCTAGCCTGTCTCTCAGAACCTCTCATTTCCTTTCCATCATGGAAATCTATCCTAAAGGAGATCACTTCTCAGTGTTCCATCTGCTATTCTACTACCCCTCAGGGATTGTTCAGGCCCCCTCCCTTTCCTACACATCAAGCTCAGGGTTTGTCCCTGCCCAGGACTGGCAAATTGACTTTACTCACATGCCCCGAGTCAGAAAACTAAAATACTTCTTAGTCTAGGTAGACACTTTCACCGGATAAGTAGAGGCCTTTTCCACAGGGTCTGAGAAGGCCACCATGGTCATTTCTTCCCTTCTGTCAGACATAATTCCTCGGTTTGGCCAGTTTTGCCTCACACAGGGTCTCTTCTTCCTCTGTGGATCCTCTACCTACATGTGTCTACCTGCTAATTGGACAGGCACATGCATACTAGTTTTCCTTACTCCCAAAATTCAGTTTGCAAATGGGACCGAAGAGCTCCCTGTTCCCCTCATGACACCGACATGACACAAAAGAGTTATTCCACTAATTCCCTTGCTGGTCGGTTTAGGACTTTCTGCCTCCACTATTGCTCTCGGTATTAGAATAGCAGGCATTTCAACCTCTGTCATGACCTTCCGTAGCCTGTCTAATGACTTCTCTGCTAGCATCACAGACATATCGCAAACTTTATCAGTCCTCCAGGCCCAAGTTGACTCTTTAGCTGCAGTTGTCCTCCAAAACCACCGAGGCCTTGACTTACACACTGCTGAAAAAGGAGGACTGTATATTCTTTTTGTTGTTGTTGTTGTTGTTTTTTTGTTTTGTTTTGTTTTGTTTTGTTTTTGAGACGGAGTCTGGCTCTGTCACCCAGGCTGGAGTGCGGTGGCCGGATCTCAGCTCACTGCAAGCTCCGCCTCCCGGGTTTACGCCATTCTCCTGCCTCGGCCTCCCAAGCAGCTGGGACTACAGGCGCCCGCCTCGTCGCCCGGCTAGTTTTTTGTATTCTTTAGTAGAGACGGGGTTTCACCGTATTAGCCAGGGTGGTCTCGATCTCCTGACCTTGTGATCCGCCTGTCTCGGCCTCCCAAAGTGCTGGGATTACAGGCTTGAGCCACCGCGCCCAGCCTTGGACTGTATATTCTTAAATGAAGAGTGCTGTTTTTACCTAAATCAATCTGGCCTGGTATATGAAAACATAAAAAACTCAAGGATAGAGCCCAAAAACTTTCCAACCAGGGGGGCGGAGCAAGATGGCCGAATAGGAACAGCTCCAGTCTCCAACTCCCAGCGCGAGTGACACAGAAGACCGGTGATTTCTGCATTTTCAACTGAGGTACTGGGGTCATCTCTCTAGGGAGTGCCGGACAATCGGTGCTGGTCAGCTGCTGCAGCCTGACCAGCGTGAGCTGAAGCAGGGCAAGGCATCGCCTCACCTGGAAGCGCAAGGGGGAAGGAAATCCGTTTTCCTAGCCAGGGGAACTGAGACACACAGCACCTGGAAAATCGGGTAACTCCCACCCCAATACTGCGCTTTAAGGAAACAGGCACACCAGGAGAATATATCCCACACCTGGCCGGGAGGGTCCCACCCACGGAGCCTCCCTCACTGCTAACACAGCAGTCTGCAGCGATCTATCCGCAAGGCAGCAGCGAGGCTGTGGGAGGGGCGCCCGCCATTGCTGAGGCTTAAGTAGGTAAACAAAGCCGCTGGCAAGCTCGAACTGGGTGGAGCTCACAGCAGCTCAAGGAAGCCTGCCTGTCTCTGTAGACTCTACCTCTGCGGACAGCGCACACCTGCAGTCCAATAGGGGAAGCAGCGGGGGCCGGTGCAGACGACTCTGTCTGACAGCTTTGGGGAGAGCCGTGGATCTCCTAACGCGGAGGTTGAGATCTGAGAACGGACAGACTGCCTGCTCAGGTGGGTCCCTGACCCCTGAGTAGCCTAGCTGGGAGACATCCCCCACTAGGGGCAGTCTGACACCCCACACCTCACAGGGTGGAGTCACCCCTGAGAGGAAACTTCCAAAGGAAGAATCAGACAGGTACACTCGCTGTTCAGCAATATTCTATCTTCGGCAACCTCTGCTGCTGATACCCAGGCAAACAGGGTCTGGAGTGGACCTCAAGCAATCTCCAACAGACCAACAGACAGTCCTTCTGACTGTCAGACGGAAAACTATCAAACAGGAAGGACACCTATACCAAAACCCCATCAGTACGTCACCATCATCAAAGACCAGAGACAGATAAAACCACAAAGATGGGGAAGAAGCAGGGCAGAAAAGATGGAAATTCAAAAAATAAGAGCGCATCTCCCCCTGCAAAGGAGAGCAGCCCATCGCCAGCAACGGATCAAAGCTGGTCAGAGAATGACTTTGACGAGATGAGAGAAGAAGGCTTCAGTCCATCAAACCTCTCAGAGCTAAAGGAGGAATTACGTACCAGCGCAAAGAAACTAAAAATCTTGAAAAAAGAGTGGAAGAATTGACAGCTAGACTAATTAATGCAGAGAAGATCATAAACGAAATGACAGAGATGAAAACCATGACACGAGAAATACGTGACAAATGCACAAGCTTCAGTAACCGACTCGATCAACTGGAAGAAAGAGTATCAGCGATTGAGGATCAAATGAATGAAATGAAGCGAGAAGAGAAAACCAAAAGAGAAAAGAAGAAAAAGAAATGAACAAAGCCTGCAAGAAGTATGGGATTATGTAAAAAGACCAAATCTACGTCTGATTGGGGTGCCTGAAAGTGAGGGGGAAAATGGAACCAAGTTGGAAAACACTCTTCAGGATATCATCCAGGAGAACTTCCCCAACCTAGTAGGGCAGGCCAACATTCAAATTCAGGAAATACAGAGAACGCCACAAAGATACTCCTCGAGAAGAGCAACTCCAAGACACATAATTGCCAGATTCACCAAAGTTGAAATGAAGGAAAAAATCTTAAGGGCAGCCAGAGAGAAAGGTCGGGTTACCCACAAAGGGAAGCCCATCAGAATAACAGCAGACCTCTCGGCAGAAACTCTCCAAGCCAGAAGAGAGTGGGGACCAATATTCAACGTTCTTAAAGAAAAGAATTTTCAACCCAGAATTTCATATCCAGCCAAACTAAGTTTCATCAGTGAAGGAGAAATAAAATCCTTTACAGATCAGCAAATGCTTAGAGATTTTGTCACCACCAGGCCTGCCTTACAAGAGACCCTGAAGGAAGCCCTAAACATGGAAAGGAACAACCGGTACCAGCCATTGCAAAAACATGCCAAAATGTAAAGACCATCGAGGCTAGGAAGAAACTGCATCAACTAACGAGCAAAATAACCAGTTAATATCATAATGACAGGATCAAGTTCACACATAACAATATTAACCTTAAATGTAAATGGACTAAATGCTCCAATTAAAAGACACAGACTGGCAAACTGGATCAAGAGTCAAGACCCATCAGTCTGCTGTATTCAGGAGACCCATCTCACATGCAGAGACATACATAGGCTCAAAATAAAGGGATGGAGGAAGATCTACCAAGCAAATGGAGAACAAAAAAAAGCAGGGGTTGCAATCCTAGTCTCTGATAAAACAGACTTTAAACCATCAAAGATCAAAAGAGACAAAGAAGGCCATTACATAATGGTAAAGGGATCCATTCAACAGGAAGAGCTAACTCTCCTAAATATCTATGCACCCAATACAGGAGCACCCAGATTCATAAAGCAAGTCCGTAGAGACCTACAAAGAGACTTAGACTGCCATACAATAATAATGGGAGATTTCAACACTCCACTGTCAACATTAGACAGATCAACGAGACAGAAAGTTAACAAGGATATCCAGGAATTGAACTCATCTCTGCACCAAGCGGACCTAATAGACATCTATAGAACTCTCCACCCCAAATCAACAGAATATACATTCTTCTCAGCACCACATCGCACTTATTCCAAAATTGACCACATAATTGGAAGTAAAGCACTCCTCAGCAAATGTACAAGAACAGAAATTATAACAAACTGTCTCTCAGACCACAGTGCAATCAAACTAGAACTCAGGACTAAGAAACTCAATCAAAACCGCTCAACTACATGGAAACTGAACAACCTGCTCCTGAATGACTACTGGGTACATAACGAAATGAAGCAGAAATAAAGATGTTCTTTGAAACCAATGAGAACAAAGATACAACATACCAGAATCTCTGGGACACATTTAAAGCAGTGTGTAGAGGGAAATTTATAGCACTAAATGCCCACAAGAGAAAGCAGGAAAGATCTAAAATTGACATTTTAACGTCACAATTAAAAGAACTAGAGAAGCAAGAGCAAACACATTCAAAAGCTAGCAGAAGGCAAGAAATAACTAAGATCAGAGCAGAACTGAAGGAGATAGAGTCACAAAAAACCCTCCAAAAAATCAATGAATCCAGGAGTTGGTTTTTTGAAAAGATCAACAAAATTGACAGACCGCTAGCAAGACTAATAAAGAAGAAAAGAGAGAGGAATCAAATAGACGCAATAAAAAATGATAAAGGGGATATCACCACCGACCCCATAGAAATACAAACAACCATCAGAGAATACTATAAATGCCTCTACACAAATCAACTAGAAAATCTAGAAGAAATGGATAATTTCCTGGACACTTAAACACTCTCCCAAGACTGAACCAGGAAGAAGTTGAATCCCTGAATAGACCAATAACAGGCTCTGAAATTGAGGCAACAATTAATAGCCTACCCACCAAAAAAGTCCAGGACCAGATGGATTCACAGCTGAATTCTACCAGAGGTACAAGGAGGAGCTGGTACCATTCCTTCTGAAACTATTCCAATCAATAGAAAAAGAGGGAATCCTCCCTAACTCATTTTATGAGGCCAACATCATCCTGATACCAAAGCCTGGCAGAGACACAACAAAAAAAGAGAATTTTAGACCAATATCCCTGATGAACATCGATGCAAAAATCTCAATAAAATACTGGCAAACCGGATTCAGCAGCACATCAAAAAGCTTATCCACCATGATCAAGTGGGCTTCATCCCTGGGATGCAAGGCTGGTTCAACATTCGCAAATCAATAAACGTAATCCAGCATATAAACAGAACCAAAGACAAGAACCACATGATTATCTCAATAGATGCAGAAAAGGCTTTTGACAAAATTCAACAGCCCTTCATGCTAAAAACGCTCAATAAATTCGGTATTGATGGAACGTACCTCAAAATAATAAGAGCTATTTATGACAAACCCACAGCTAATATCATACTGAATGGGCAAAAACTGGAAAAATTCCCTTTGAAAACTGGCACAAGACAGGGATGCCCTCTCTCACCACTCCTATTCAACATAGTGTTGGAAGTTCTGGCTAGGGCAATCAGGCAAGAGAAAGAAATCAAGGGTATCCAGTTAGGAAATGAAGAAGTCAAATTGTCCCTGTTTGCAGATGACATGATTGTATATTTAGAAAACCCCATCGTCTCAGCCCAAAATCTCCTTAAGCTGATAAGCAACTTAGCAAAGTCTCAGGATACAAAATTAATGTGCAAAAATCCCAAGCATTCTTATACACCAGTAACAGACAAGCAGAGAGCCAAATCAGGAATGAACTTCCATTCACAATTGCTTCAAAGAGAATCAAATACCTAGGAATCCAGCTTACAAGAGATGTAAAGGACCTCTTCAAGGAGAACTACAAACCACTGCTCAGTGAAATCAAAGAGGACACAAACAAATGGAAGAACATACCATGCTCATGGATAGGAAGAATCAATATCGTGAAAATGGCCATACTGCCCAAGGTTATTTATAGATTCAATGCCATCCCCATCAAGCTACCAATGACTTTCTTCACAGAATTGGAAAAAACTGCTTTAAAGTTCATATGGAACCAAAAAAGAGCCCGCATTGCCAAGACAATCCTAGGTCAAAAGGACAAAGCTGGAGGCGTCACGCTACCTGACTTCAAACTATACTACAAGGCTACAGTAACCAAAACAGCATGGTGCTGGTACCACAACAGAGAAATAGACCAATGGAACAGAACAGAGTCCTCAGAAATAATACCACACATCTACAGCCATCTGATCTTTGACAAACCTGAGAGAAACAAGAAATGGGGAAAGGATTCCCTATTTAATAAATGGTGCTGGGAAAATTGGCTAGCCATAAGTAGAAAGCTGAAACTGGATCCTTTCCTTACCCATTATACGAAAATTAATTCAAGATGGATTAGAGACTTAAATGTTAGACCTAATACCATAAAAACCCTAGAAGAAAATCTAGGTAGTACCATTCAGGACATAGGCATGGGCAAGGACTTCATGTCTAAAACACCAAAAGCAACGGCAGCAAAAGCCAAAATTGACAAATTCAGTCTCATTAAGCTAAAGAGCTTCTGCACAGCAAAAGAAACTACCATCAGAGTGAACAGGCAACCTACAGAATGGGAGAAAATTTTTGCAACCTACTCATCTGACAAAGGGCTAATATCCAGAATCTACAAAGAACTCAAACAAATCTACAAGAAAAAAACAAACAACCCCATCAAAAAGTGGGAAAGGATATGAACAGACATTTCTCAAAAGAAGACATCCATACAGCCAACAGACACATGAAAAAATGCTCGTCATCACTCGCCATCAGAGAAATGCAAATCAAAACCACAATGAGATACCATCTCACACCAGTTAGAATGGCAATCATTAAGAAGTCAGGAAACAATAGATGTTGGAGAGGATATGGAGAAATAGGAACACTTTTACACTGTTGGTGGGATTGTAAACTAGTTCAACCATTATGGAAAACAGTATGGCGATTCCTCAAGGATCTAGAACTAGATGTACCATATGACCCAGCCATCCCACTACTGGGTATATACCCAAAGGATTATAAATTACTCTACTACAAAGACACATGCACACGTATGTTTATTGCGGCACTATTCACAATAGCAAAGACTTGGAATCAACCCAAATGTCCATCTGTGACAGACTGGATTAAGAAAATGTGGCACATATACACCATGGAATACTATGCAGCCATAAAAAAGGATGAGTTTGCGTCCTTTGTAGGGACATGGATGCAGCTGGAAACCATCATTCTTAGCAAACTATCACAAGAAGAGAAAACCAAACACCGCATGTTCTCACTCATAGGTGGGAACTGAACAATGAGATCACTTGGACTTGTGAAGGGGAACATCACACACTGGGGCCTATCATGGGCGGGGGGAGGAGGGAGGGATTGCATTGGGGAGTTATACATGATATAAACATTATGCACATGTACCCTAGAAATTAAAGTATAATAAAAATAAATAATAAAAAATAAAAAAAAAAAAAAAAAACTTTCCAACCATGCAAGTCATCACACTGAACCCCCTTGGGCACTCTCTAATTGGACGTCCTGGGCCCTCCCAATTCTTAGTCCTTTAATACCCATTTTTCTCCTTGTTTTATTCAGACCTTATATCTTCCATTTAGTTTCTCAATTCATCCAAAACCATATCCAGGCCATCACCAATCATTCTATACAACAGATGTTTCTTCTAACAACTCCACAATATCAGCTCTTACCACAAAATCTTCCTTCAGGTTAATCTCTCCCACTCTAGGTTCCCACGCCGCCCTTAATCCCTCTTGAAGCAGCCCTGAGAAACACCGCCCATTCTCTCTCCATACCACCCCCCAAAAATTTTCGCCACCCCAACACTTCACACTATTTTGTTTTATTTTTCTTATTAATATAAGAAGGCAGGAATGTAAGGCCTCTGAGCCCAAGCCAAGCCATCGCATCCCCTGTGACTTGCACGTATATGCCAGATGGCCTGAAATAACTGAAGAATCACAAAAGAAGTGCAAATGCCCTGCCTCACCTTAACCAATGACATTCCACCACAAAAGAAGTGGAAATGGCCGGTCCTTGCCTTAAGCGATGATATTATCTTGTGAAATTCCTTTTCCTGGCTCATCCTGGCTCAAAAAGCTCCCCCACTGAGCACCTTGTAACCCCCACTGCTGCCTGCCAGAGAACAACCCCCCTTTGACTGTAATTTTCCTTTACCTACCCAAATCCTATAAAACGGCCCCACCCTTATCTCCTTTCACTGACTCTCTTTTTAGAGTCAGCCCGCCTGCACCCAGGTGACATAAACAGCCATATTGCTCACACACACAAAAAAACACACACACACACACAAACAAAAAAACAAAACCTGTCTTCATGGAGCAGATATTACAGGTCAGCTATATAATACATGAGAACATGTAAGGACAATGTAATAAAATACAACAGGAATAGGGGTACAGAGGAAGAAGTAAATGGGTTTGTGGTTTACAACATTCTTACCAACGATTAAGAAAAGCCTCTCTGAGAAGATGGCATTTGAGCAAAAATTTAATGAAAGGGAGGAGTGAGTCATATAGAATTTGGGGGAAGAGGCTTTCAGGGAGAGGTCAAACCAGTGTCAAATCCTGAGACAAGAACATAGAGGCAAGCATGGCTGATGCAGAGAGAGAGAGAGGCATGATATGAAGTCAGAAAAGGGAAATGAGGAATGCTCATCATTTACCAGACATGAAAGCCAAGAGCTGGGCCGCACAGACAGTGCTCATCTCAAGTGGGTAGTTCGATTTCTCTTCTGAATGGTACTTGGAGTGTATTGGAAAGAGAGAATAGCATGTGCAAGTGCTTCCACATGCACACGTCATGTTCAGTTTTAGGCAGATGGACCTTCCTCGTGAGGAAGGAAAGACAAGATGGGAAAGGAAGGCAGGAGTCAGACCACGAAGGGATATGAACATGAGGGTAAGAGAGTGGAATTTCAGTATATAGCCAACAAAGAGCCATCTGTACTTTATCAAAGGGATTAGATAAAGAGAGGGACTTCAAATATATGGAAGAAGAAGTCTGAACCAGATGGCAAGGTTCTACTAAGGGCAAAGAGCCTCCTGACCTCTCGGACTTTTAAGGAACTTTCTCCAGCCTCCCTCCCACATTCCCAGGTCACCGTACACACCCAGCCAGTTTGTTTGCATCAGATCGCATGCCTTGCTTGTTCTGTCAGTTCTCTCCTCTCTTGTGTTGGTTACTAAGCTCTTGTCTTTCACAACCTTCTATATTCTGTTTTGTGATTCTGCAGTTTGGACTCTGCAAACTACATGTCTACTTTGCCAGCTATCTCCTGTTAGGTTCTGCCACTGCGGAGAGACAGTTTGGAGGAGAAAGATGGGAAATGCTCATTTCTTTTTGTTTGCTGTTCTGTCAGCAATAATTCTTCACACCCCTCAGGCAGCAGCAGCCACTTCCGGTGGTCATTGGTTATGATTGCCACTTTCTTTTTTATTTCTTCGTTTCACTTACAGGTCCTAAATAGCCATGTCTGAGATATAAGTACCAGCCACCTGATATCTAGCTCCTCTGAGATGTGGGTTCTACTTCAGGGAGCCCCTCCTCAGGGTTCCAGAGGTACCAGCACCCCCTGGACAGCATCTCTCCTTAGAGACTGCGGGTCCCAGCACATGGAGACCTGCCTCCAAGCTTCTACAGCCTCATAAACAATCTTTTCCCTTTGTTCCATTAGTCTTACAGGTGAAGGCTGCCTGTTGAAATCACTGCTCTGCGTTATCTGAGTGTGTGTGTGTGTTTTTCTTTTTTTTTTTTGGCCTTTGTACTCCTCCAGTACCTGTTTAACCAATTTCCTATGTTAAATTCTGTCTATTAAAATATCTGGTGTAATTACTCTTTTCCGACTGAACCCTGACTGACGCATGTCTTTATTTTTCTTCTTTATCCAAACGTTCTGCTGAAAACACTACATAGACCTTTGTTACTACTGAATCTTCAAGGGTTTCTTCTGTCTTATATTTTTTTGTCCAATAAAATTGCACTTCAAAAAAAATTAAACAAGTATCTGAGAGACTGCAGTGTTCAAGACATTGCACTAGACACCATAGAGGGCTTGTGGTGTTAAAAAAGTCTCTCTCTCCTAGCAGAGCAATAACAAGAGACTTCTCATATAGTGTAAGCTTTTGTATTCTATGCTGTCAACTAAAACAATCACTTATATAATTTCAACAATTTGTAAGTTTTATTAAACAACATTCTTCCTTAGTATGTTTGTCTTACTTCATCTTAAGCTAAAATAATATCATATTTTAACCTGTTTTATATTAGTATTAATTTTTACATGGATAGGCCAGTCACCTCATTTATACACTAACATAGTGAAGCCTCAATATTAAATTGGCTCAAATGGAACCATTCTCTTTATACAAATGTGCTTTAGAATTCACAGCCTTCTCTACCTCCTTCCTTCCATTCCTTCTCTTTCTGGCTAGGCTATTGAGGAAAGGAGAATTGGTAGGAGATTGTTAACTTGTGTAAACAAAGTAATAGCTGTTTAAAAATTGGAAGGGAGAATTTTGCAGGCCCAGAAGGCAAAAAAGAGGAAGCTAAAACCGAGGAGTCAGCACCATTGTAAAGAAAGAACATTGGCATTGATTAGAAGCCTGGAAAATCAAATACCAGTTTAAAGGTTGGTACATTGGGCCTCTTAGGAAGTGAAAAAAGCACATTTCACATCCTTTGTTTGAGATGAATGAATTCTCAAACTGCTAGATTTCAATGAACTGGAAGATACATTATTTGTGGGATATGTTCGAGAATTCCTAAGGGTGATAGATCAACAGGAACTGGCATAATTTATTATATTCTAGCTGACAGAGTGAAGAATAAAGACAATTCTGTGTAAGGCTCACATGAAAAGGGAAGTCAAGTGTAAAAGAAATCAGATCTTATTTTTTCCTGATCTCTAGCCAAACATTCAGTTAAAAGGTGAACTTCTCTTCCAGCAAAGAAATGTTTCTTGCCAGGAATGTGGAGGTAAGCTATCTTATTCCAGGCCAAACTGAGAATGAATTATGAAAGCAAAACTTATATCTTTTGGGAAACCAGATCAACTAAAGATCTGATGCAAATGTTAAAAGGAATTGAATTCAGGAAGATCTGGATTCTAACTCAGTCTCAAAGGGAATTTAAAGACTTTGTGGTTTCCTCCCTGCCCCCCCTTTTTTTTCCTGGAATCAAATTTTATAGCTTTTATATTTGTAGTAAAAAATATGTTTTCTGAAGTTTGTATATGTTATGTGAAGCTTTTAAACCACTATTTCATTTAAACAGCAGCAGATGGTGCATTTCGTTTATGACAGTTCTTCCGTATATCCTGTGGGACACTGTTGTTCTTCGAATGTTTCTATAGCATCACCAGCAATTCCGTGGACCTGCCAATTAACAATGCTATTGTGAAAAATCATCAGTGATTCAAATCAAGCATAATGGTACTATTCTTTGATGCTAATAGTAAAGATTATAGAAATAATATGATATATTAAAATTTGATTGCATATTTAGTTATTTTTATGATTTTAAAGGGATGAATACAGAAAAAAAGTCCTGCTATGTTCCATAATCACACTGTTATTTGAAATATGTTTATAATAGGCTTTCATTTGTGATTGGCTAGTATTAGATTCTCTTAAACCAAGTAAAGTATATCTGCCAAGAGTATATAATCTACTACAGATAATGTATTTGTAAACTATTTTAAAAGACAAAGGGAATTTTACTGCAGAGTTTATAAAAATAAATAGTACAGAATGTTGTTTGACTAATGAAATGTGTGAGAAGTCATTGTTACTCCCCTTCCCCACATTTGATGAGGTGGGGGGGTGGTAATATCAGTCCATTGCTATTGTACAATTTATGAAATTGCTTCACTATTTTTTATAAAATTATTGCATGGACCTCAGTTTTATTATGAAGAAATAGGTGTCAGCTTATATACCAATTTCTTTTGTATACGTTTTAGATTCTTTAAAGAAAAATTTGCATCTAAATGGCAGGAGACATAAACCCTGTAGTGTAGTTGCTTCAAGATGTCACGTGTTGGCCGGGCACGGTGGCTCAAGCCTGTAATTTCAGCACTTTGGGAGGCCGAGAAGGGCGGATCACGAGGTCAGGAGATCGAGACCATCCTGGCTAACACGATGAAACCCCGTCTCTACTAAAAAATACAAAAAACTAGCCGGGCGAGGTGGCGGGCGCCTGTAGTCCCAGCTACTCCGGAGGCTGAGGCGGGAGAATGGCGTAAACCCGGGAGGCGGAGCTTGCAGTGAGCTGAGATCCGGCCACTGCACTCCCGCCTGGGCGACAGAGCAAGACTCCGTCTCAAAAAAAAAAAAAAAGATGTCACGTGTCAATTTTCAATTTCAAAGTGCTTTTTGTGGAAAGTGATGTAAACACAGCGCTAACCCAGAGCCATTAGTTGTTTCTCAATTTCAAGAATATCTTATTACAGTAGAGCTTGTTACAAAAGATTACATTGTTAAGAACTTCAATGGCATGTTTTGAGTCCACTAACTGAAATATAAATAAGATAGTTTAATACATTTTCTTCCACTGGGTATTTTGAAAGTTATGTTGATTTTACTAGTTAGAGTGTTCATGATATTTGAGGTGAGGGTTTTAATAGAAAGGTACCAAGGTACTCTGTTTGGCTCTCCTGCTAGAAGGGATCATGATGGAGATAGAAGCCATTCAGCAATATTTAGTCAAAAGTACTATGTGTAAAACATTGGGATAGAAATATATTGAGAATTAGATATACTATAGTCAAAACCAGTATGTTAAAAGTACTCAAATAAAAAGATAAAATGATTACTGGCATGAAATGGAAGCAAATCAATATAGGAATTCAAAAGTTTACATTTCCTGAGAAAAACAAGAAAGAAATGATATTTGAGGAATGTGGTTAGTAGACAGCATCTAAGATGGTTCCCAAAGATCCCTGTCTCCTAATATTCACATCCTGTGCAATCCTTCTAAGTGACTCTACTACGGGATAGAACACTGCAAAGGTGATTGGATATCACTTTTGAGATTCCATTACAAAGTGACGCTAGCGTCTATCTTTTTGGCCCTCTTGCTAACTCACTTGCTCTGAAAAGAAAGCTCATGTTGCGAACTCCGATATGTAGTGGCAAGGAACTGAAGGTGGCCTCCAGTAAACAGCCAGTGAGGACCTCAGACCCTCAGTCCAACAGTTCACCATGAACTGAGTGCTGCCAACAACCACACATGCTACTTTGATGTAGATTCTGTCTCCAGCTGAGCCTGGGGAGCAATGCAGCCCCTGTTGATGCCTTTATTTCAGCCTAGTGGCAGTCTCTGAGACAGAGGCATCCCACTAAAATGTGCCCAAATTCCCGATGAAAAGAAAGTATGTGCTAATCAATGTTCATTGTTTTAAGCAGCTACATTTGGGGGTAATTTGTCACAACCATAATTATCTAAAGCAAGAAGTGTGAAGAAAAAGCCAAAAAATTCAGGTAAATACATTTAGGTAGAAGAAGGGAGACTAAAGAGTATCCCCAGTGAAAGGAATAATAGAAAAAAAAAATGCACAGAGCTAGGAAATTTCATGGGTGCTTGAGGGAAAGCAAATATTTGAATTTTATGAAGTATAATGCACAGAACGATTTTGTAGAGATCAAAATTTAAAACAGTACATTGAAGCCTCAATACAGAAGGTCTGGAAAGTCAAGTTTAGGATTCGCACGCACACACACACACACACACACATACATACATATATTTTGTTTGTTTGTTTGTTTAGTTGAATTAGGTACATGAGCTAAGCAAAGGAGTACTTTAAGAAGTTTTACTAACAGTAATGTGTAAGTAATGTGAGAAGGAAAGAATTATGAAATGTACTTTGAAAAACTATACAATTGTACATGGAAAAAGTAACAAACAAAAGTAATAGGATAAAAATGTGAGAGACTGAGGTAGAGGAAGAAATGGTAGGTTTTTTGTTTCAATCATGAATTTACCTGAGATTTTTTAAGGAGATATATAATATGTCTATAAGGATTTAATCTTGGATTATGGGGAAAATAGTGACACAATATGAGAAATATTAAATTCAAGAGAAGAAGAATGACTGGGAATGGAGAAAACATATCTAGTTTTTTGACCTGAAGGCAGGATAGCAATACCACACTGTGATGACAAATCAAAGCTAATGTGAGCATTTTAGGATAGAATTTGCATGTGGATTATATTTAAAGATGTGCAAAATGATTAAAGTCAGAGTCTGTAGAGAAGCTTGCAAAAGGCTCACATTTAGGGCCTGAATGAAAAAATATTAAAAAGAGCCAGAGAAAACCGGGAAATTAACAGGAAAAGTACTTGGTAAGAATGTAGATGCAGACAAATTCTTATGCAAATAGATCAAAACGCAATGCTTTAGACCAAAACCAGTGTAGTCAAACTTAAGTCCTCAGCCATTCAAAAACAAATTTCAGAAAAAAATTGCTATATTTGGAGGCAGAACTTGCATGTGGGTTAGTTAATTTTTCAATTGTGCCCTCCAAAACAAACCAATTATAAATGTAGTTAAGCAATTGAACTATGTTACTTGCTATATAATATTTTTAAAAGATAGTTTGTGTAAAAGATAAATTGTATTAATTTTAGAGTCTGTCTTTCTGGTATATAGATAAAAATGTCAGCTATGGATTTATTCATTTATTTAATGAACAAATTTATTTGCACTTTCTATGTGCAAAGCATTATTTTAGGTCTTGGGGGCATAGCTGTAAGTAAGCTAGACATAACCCTCGCTCATTCGGAGCTTACATTCTAACAGGTCATGTTTCTAATAGAATATGACACTTTATAAAAAGATATCCCTTAACTGTATATTAACCTATGAAGAAGGATATGCAACTAGCTGTAGCAAATACAATGTCAGGCCTTACCACTACTGTCAGGCCTTACCACTACATGAGAGCCCCATTAGCAGAGTATAGTTTTTGGGGAAGAGCAGATATTGTTTGAAGTTCACTATGGCATTATTCATTTGTGCCTCTGAGTTGCTTTGATATCGCCACCTCCTATTCAACATTTTACTTCCCTCATTGTTGGCTTTGGTTTGAAATTCTTACTACCCTTGATACATTTTGATACCAGCCCCCACTCACAGGATTTGGTCTAGACTTCAGTCCAACTCTCTTTTTCTCTCTAGGCAGTACATGGGACACAGGCATATTCAGTGGTACATTTCTATACATATGACTTACTAAGCCAATAATAGTACCATGATAGTGATAGTGGTAATGAGATAGTATTTAGTCAGAGAAGGAGGATTGATCTGAGCCCACCAAACCAGGGTAAGAATTAGCACTCCAAATTCAAGAGCTGTCGAGGTTGGTTATTGACACTTTCAGCACATGCAAACAATTGAAGTATGATGGTAGCACTCCGAGTCTAATATCATGAGGTCTTCTCATTTGTACAAAAGTAATATAAAGTCTAAGATATTTATTCACTGAGTGATGTTTCCCAAACATTTACAATGGTATGTAGAACAAGTAAAAACTCAGTAACTATTGTCAAATGAAGGAATATATGCATTATAGCTGTGTGTAATTTTTGTAAAAGTCTATGTTCATCCCTATTAGTTATCTCTTTTTCTCATGCATACACATGCACAAAACCCACAAACTCCAATTTTCAGAGAAAGCATAGTATAATCCTATGAAAAGGAGGAGAAACATTTTTGTGTTTTATATTTTAGAAGAACATTTCTTTTAATGATGGATTCCATGTACGCATTGTCATGCAACATAGAGCTATTTCTTCCTAACCAAATTTTAAGTAAAAAAAAAAATCTCTTTTAAGAAATGGCTTTGGAAAAAAGTAAAACATCTTGCTAGGCTTATGATACAGTCCTTTTTCAAAAAGTGACCTGCCCAGAATTAAAGACTTTTACCCCTGCTTTACTGTTTTATAATCCCTGAACACAGAGATTTCACTGTTTTTAATTTTGAAAGGTAAGCATAAGGTATTAAATAGGATAGACATTACATTTCCTTAAATATGACCAAGCATTATTGTTGCCTAAGTTGAGAGTAACTACATGTTCATGTTATTCTAGATTATATACATGGATAAAGGAGCCAAAAAAAATTATGTTTTTTGGAACACTTGTCTTTCTTTTCTGAATATCAGTGTGTCTGTGTACTTGTGATTTAGTTGCTTTTCTATGAAACTTGGTGATACTTAACAATTTCATAACTATCATAAACAAAGTATAATAACCCCTTAATAATTATACTATATGTTATAGCTACTTAAGTAAATAAAATATCCATAGTGTACCTAATAATAATTTTTCTACACAATATTTTGAGTTTATTGTTTTAGAATATCTCACAAGAACTTTATTTAGCATGAGATTGAGAATTTCTGACTGACAACAAACATCTCCATAATTTAATATTTTCTTATTTCTTATAGAAATTATTTAAGAATCTTTTATGAAAATACAATTAAATATCAAGGGCTTTATTAAACCAGTCATTTATTTTTCTCTGCGAGTTTGAAGAGTTGCAGAAAATGTGAATTCACATTTCTGAAAATCTATAGAAAAATGTAAGAGATAATATCAGTACCCTCTGTTCAAGTGCTGGATCATTTTCCCATGAATTTAGAGTGAAGACACCTGGTTTTGATTTTAATTTCAAGTATTTTAGGTTAATTTTCACTTCATTACATTAGACTACGTTAAGCTAAGAAGCTTTATAAAATTTAATTAACACAGTCATTGCTCTTGACAAACTTATGTACTGAGATGATTTAGTGTGCTGTGTTTTGGTTGAGTCTTCTTAATTTGTGTTCAGATCTCTGCTGTCGGTTAACTTTGTTCATTAGAAAAGTGATACAAAAGAATAGGACCTCAGTTTTCCACATATGGACTGATTTGCCTTATGTAATTCTATAGCTCCAAACCACAACTCAACCATAGTCAGCAATGACAACAACTAACCAATCAACTAATAGAGCCTTACTCAAGACCTACTACTACATGCCAGAATTGAGGAAGCTTCCATGGGTATGAACACAAAACACTTCTTAATTAATCCATGCTAGATGGAACAAATAGGGAGAAAAGGCAAGCAAGAGAGGATTTTTTAGGATTAATACTTCACTACAACCAGAAAAAAGTTCAAATCAATGGGTCAGAAATGTCCTCTTTATTGTATGACAGCTCATTCTCTTTTATAGGTAATTATCACCATGTGGTAAACATCTGCACTTTATAATGATTAGCATTAAGAGAAGCAGAGCACTGGAAATTGTCCAGAGAACTGGAATGGGTAGGCAACACACTTTGGACTACTTTGGTTCAATTAGGAGATTTTCCTATTCCATCCCTATTCTGTTTCCTCTATAATAGGCCAGAACTGTTGCACAGCTATAATCTTAGATGGTGACAATTTCATTAATCTTTACTCTTGCTGTTGTCATCTACTCTACATTTTTGAAAAATATTAATAGTGATGATAGGAAAAAAAAAAACCTAAGAACCTCTCTCTCTTTCTCTCTCTCTTTCTCATAAGAAATCACCTTTCCCCATCTGAAACAAATTAACTCCTGGGGAGGAGAGATATTCCAAGAGCTTTCACATAGTCGTTTCCAAGGAAACAGCTTCTATTGTCCACATGTGTCCTGCAGCTCAGACAGTAGATGGCTTTGTATCATCAGACATGTGTCCAGAGAAACCAGCTAGTTTACATACACTTTGAGATTGTTAAAATCAAACTAATGATCCCACTGTAATCTGCATTGGATTTCTTTCTTTCTTTCTTTCTTCTTTCTTTCTTTCCTTTTTTTTTTTTTTTTTTTGTCCAAATATAGTATATATGGGGTTGTGGCAAATGGCATGGGTTGAGTTTTCAAATACTATTTACTATGTTGTGTATAATCATAAAATGGCTTCACTAAAGGTACCGCCTCAGTGAACATCCTTCAGTATTGTGGAGCCCTCTACTGGGAAGCTCTGTGTATCAAACTCAGAAAAAATGTGTTTTGTTTTCGAAGATGCACCAGTTTCAACTTTTGTATTAGTAAATATTATTTAACTATTTCTTTTGAATTTATATTTATTTCAACAGTTTGATGCTACTTTATCAAAGTGGTTTCTCTTAAATTGTTTACTGTTATTTTTTTCTTTTTGGTTAAAACAGTGTTCTTAAAAATACTTGATATAAACTCCAGGTTGATATAAATCATTACTCTAACTTAATCTTTTTAATTTGAAGAATGGAATAAGTAGGTTTTTTTTTTTGACTGGGAAGGCCTCAAAATCAAGCACAATTCAAACTGGTTGTTATTAGTTATTCTGTCACACTTTTAAAACCTCATATCGATATCATACATTAAAATATATTAAAAGAATAAGAAGAAAAGATAATCACTTTTTAAATATGACATAATGAAGCTGCAAGTGTTGTAAGATCTGAATTGCACAGCCTTGGGTGAAAGAAATTACAATATTCACTATGCAAAGAACAGTACCAAGGGAAAGTCTGAAATTCAGTGTAAAGATTAAAGTAAAATAAAGAATTTTTTTTTTTTTTTTACTGTGAAAAGTTTTAAAAGATAAGGTTTTATTTCAGGAAATGTCTCAGTAGGGATGTTTATCATAGATTGTCCTGTACTAACTATATAGTCAAAATTAACTGGAATGACATTTGATATGTCCAATACAAACAAAATTATGTTTCTATAACAATATAGGAATATGAATTACTGCTCCTTGTAATGTGTGATTTCTATGTCTCTAAGTTAAAATTAACCTAAGTATCTACCTGAAGAGTTGTGGAACACAGGAAGCACTCTAAACATTTTATCATGTTCAGGAGATATTCTACTGACTTTGAGACGGTACCGCCTGATAAGTCCAAATGGATCCATCACTGAGAGAAGCAATGGTAAGATATAACCCCTCTACATTTACCAAGAAACATTAAAGTAGAGTGTTCATATAATTCATTGTCCAAATCAGGACACCTTTTGTTGGGGTTAGAGGGTCAGGTCTTACTATGTTGCCCAGGCTGGTCTCAAACTCCTGGGACCAAGTGATCTGACCACCTCAGTCTCCTGAGTAGCTGGGATTACAGGCACGCACTACCGTTCTGGTTCCAAACCATGACACCTGTGAAAGTAAAAGATATTCGAGTTTGCAAAAGCAATACCAAAAATCAAAACTGTCTTGGGGAACCTGGGACCTATAGTCACTCAATATGTGATTCCATATATGTCTGCTGCATGGAGGCAGTTATTTAGCATGGAATAAATATACCTAAAAGAAATATTGTGAATAATATTTTCCTAGGTCTTACTGTATTTTTCTTTTTCTTATTGATTGATTGGTTTTTTTTTGTTGTTGTTGTTGTTTTTATTTTTTATTTTTTTTGCGTTAAACTGTTTCTATTCAAGCCAGATAGCTAAGGGCATTACAGTTTGAGACCTGCTACACTAATTGTCTGTAATAGTTCTGCTTACGGTTATATAGTAGTAGTGTTTACCCAAAGTATCCTTCATCAGTTGGAATAGTATATTGAAGTCAGACAGACTGTGTTTGAATCCTACCTCCGTGATTTAGTGTTTGGCATGTAAGCCTAATTTTCCACATCTGTAAAACTGAGATACTATAATTCCTGTGTTTAAAAATTTGTTATGTAGGATTTAATGACATATACAGGGTTTAATTATATATATATAAATAATTTATATCTATACAAAATGAAATGCTGTATACATCACATGGGCTCCATATATGAAAGTTGTTATTATTCATTAATAAAAGGAATTTTTGTTCATTCAGCATTTTTAAAAATATTCTATATGCATGGTTTGACTTTTTCCCTTGTGACTCTGAAGTTTGTATTATTTATTTATATTTTACAAGTGAAGGTACTAATGGTCACAGAGATTATGTGATTTAATTAACCTTGGATTTTTTTTTTTTTTTTGACATGGTCACTTACTTTAATAACAATACATATACCACATTATCACCATGGAATATAAATTCAGGTTAGACAAGAGAATTTCACAAGTGTAATAGCATTCTGTAGTGTATAAAAGTTTGTGTATACTATCTGGCCAAACCAGCATTCTCACAAATCAATTCCATTATAGGTAATTTGTTTAGTTTAATGTTTACAATTCTTATGGAGAAAATAAGTAATGCATACATTTAAAAAGTGTTCATTTACCTTTGCATGAGCAGTTAAAATACATATTTCTATTTCAAGATGACATTTAAAAATTATTATAACAGCAGTAAAAATATAATTCTGCAATTACAAAAGAACTAAACTAGAATCCATAAGTTATTATCATGTTTACAATTACTATTCTTTAATAAATACTACTAGTATGCAGCTCTATTATAAGCTTTTTAGATTTGATTTAAACACACGCATACATACTGTCAGCTGTGGGAGGCTTTACAGGTTCTATTCTATGCACTTTTTTTTTGTTGTTTTTTGAGACGGAGTCTCGCTGTGTCCACCAGGCTGGAGTGCAGTGGCACGATCTCGGCTCACTGCAAGCTCCGCCTCCTGGGTTCACACCATTCTCCTGCCTTAGCCTCCCGAGTAGCTGGGACTACAGGTGGCCGCCACCGTGCCCGGCTAATTTTTTGTATTTTTAGTAGAGACGGGGTTTCACCGTGGTCTCGATCTCCTGACCTTGTGATCCGCCCGCCTCGGCCTCCCAAAGTGCTGGGATTACAGGCGTGAGTCACCGCGCCCGGCCTTCTATGCACTTTTTTGACAGAGTTCTAAAAGAGCCAGTCAGTCCAAAAGACAGGTAGAAAAGAAGTTAAATTAACTGGGCAAATAGGACTCTTATATAACATCCAAAACATGCAAGATTCTGCAGCAAACTGGGAGTATTTCAGGGTTAGTCCGCTATCTTCTTTGGAAATAATTTCATCTTAACAGTTTAAGAAGGTGGACATTTCAACACTATCAAGTGCACTTAGGTGACAGGTTTCTTTTGTGTTAACTTGACTCCCCTCAATGACCTAGTTGGTAAACTAGTCACTAGTAATTCGGTCACCAGGAAAATGAAGCCTGCAAGAAAGGATGTCAGTATTCAAAATGCCTTGTTATCATCTGAACCCATTCAAATAGTTCATTTTCAACATTAGTATGTAAGTTCAGTAATGAGATGTCTAACTAAAGCAAGCTCCTCCAACAAGACCAAGACAGCTTCTTTTCTTCTTAGGCTTAGGTTTTGCCCAGAATTCTCAAAAACATGGACTAGCCCATATCAGCAGTCATTGCTCCTACAAGAAAGCCTTGGGCTACCACACACATATGGACGAAAGGAAGGGACATTTTAGTATTTCCTCTACTCTTCAATTTGTATAATCCCTGTGCAACAATTGCTGCAAAATCTGCCATTCCAATGGGGATGAATGATGTGTCTTTAGCTTTTATAATAAGATTGGATCTCTGATCTTCATCATATGAAGAAAGGAAAGCATCTGTGTCTGTTTACAGAGATTGCTTGAAGAATCTCCCTAGAGTGACCAACCCCCTCACAAAACTTCTGATCCCTGGGACTATATTATTGAATGTGAAAATTATTGGGAGATATTTATAAAAAGTAGGCTGGGAAAGGTGTCAACTCATTTGGCCAGATGCACAGCTAGGCTAGAATTACTTCAAAAGTGTATGAATATTTAAACTCATCGGAGAAGAGAAGAATACAGTCTTTCTTTTTAGAAGAGTGTGAAGTTGTCTAAAATAGTTAATTCTGTTGATTATGCTCTTGAACTAGTGTTAGAATTCCTCACCCTACTCCTTACCCTTAATTTATGTAACACCTGTTCACCAAAACCTTCTGTGAAATGCTGAGAAAGTCTTCAGCCTGAGGGTTTTAAGGTACAGTTGTGGCACATCTTGTTTTGGCCCTTGAATTTGGTGAGAGAATGACCTGATGAATCTTTTATGCTTGATATTGTAATTTTGTGCTGTTAGCCAAAATGTAAGTACTTCTAGTCTGCCTTTCACTTCCATAATTAAGTTGCCAAACTTGACATCATTTTTTAAATTTCCTAACCTAGATCTTTCTGTATACATGGTGGTTAAGAGTATGCTTAGGTAGGTATCAGAATTTCTGGCTTTAACTCTTCTTACCTGTATAAGCTTGGGCAAGTTATTTAACTCTTCGATGCCCCTGTTCTCTTATCTGTAAAATAGGCAAAATAGTATTACCTCAAGATAATATTACATAGCCTATGACAATTAGAAATGAGATATCATCACATGTAAGATGCTTGGAAGTGTCTAGATTAGAGGAAGAATCCAAAATATTAATTTTTATTATTCTTGACACTCCTTTTACCTCCCAACAATTATATTACACACACACACACACACACACACACACACACACACACATCTATACCCTTTTGGACCACTTATCCCTGAGTTCTAAAAATATTCAGTGCCACAATCATACTCAGTAGAAAACCTTGCCTCCCAACCCAATAATCAAATGGAGGCTATCTAACAGAAATATTTTCAACTCTTGTTCCTCTCACTAACAAACTCATCTGCATTGTAATAAATTATTTAAGACAAGGATGGGGATTTTGGATATTTACCTGAAGGGATGGATGTTTGTTGCTGAAACTCTATCACATACCTCTTAGTGTTTCTCTGATCATAGATGAGTGTATCAGTACACCAGCTCAAGTTGGGCTAATTAGATGATCTCTTCTGAGAATTTGAAATTTGTTTTTAGAGACTTTAGGTGGTCTCTGATGGTTGTTTGAACTGCTCTACGTAGACTCAGGAATCATGTGCACATAAAAAAGCGGGGTATGTGGCATTGAAGCAGAGCTACCAAGGGAAGCAGAAATGAGAGACCCACAGCCCTAGAGAGTGGGATTTTGAATCTTGAAGAGTTTCTGGCTCCTATTTCCAGTCCCCAGTGAGGTGTGTTTCCTGTTCTGAGGTCCGAGGAGATACCTGTAAACATTATATTCTCTCTTTTTGCATAAACTGGTTCAACTGGGCTGCTCATAAATGTAACCAAAAAACTTCTATTTAAGCAAGTGTTCACACCCATTTATCCTTCTTCTCTACAATTTCTATGGAATGGTCTCTCTTCTACCACAGGTGAGTCCCTCCATGTTTGCTCTGAATACCCTCCCTTCTTGCTTTCTTTGAGACCTTATACTATTGGTCATCAGTATTCTCTCCCATCTCTCTCACCTGCATCTTGGAATATAAACATCCTTGCACTGCTGGCACCTTGGAAAACAATAATACATCATTCTTGGAACCTTCTCTCATGCATTGCCAAATCATCACAATTACACGAAAAAAACCCTTTCTCCATCCATTGCTAAACTTCTAAGAAAAGCAGTCTAACCTCAGAATCCAATTATTTATCTTCTATTTATGGTTTGCCACTTCAATTTTCTTTCTGTGCTCAATGCCCTCCATTGATAATGCCTTAACATTTTCTGATACATTACAGCATTTGACATAGTTACCTCCCTCTTTTCTTTGAAACTAGCTCTTTCCTTCATTTCTGACATGCTATACTCTATACTATACACATTCTTGTTTGTGAAATCAATACTCATCTTGATGATACAAAATTGCACATGTACAGCCCAGATCTCTCTCTTCTAAGTTCTAGTCACATACATAGATACACACATGCATATATATGTGCGCATACATGTAAACATATATGCACACATTTATGCATGTATTTAAATATATGCATACATATAAATTGTATGTTTTGTGTGAACGTACACACACATATCTTTCCTCTTAACATTTTCTTCAGGTGCCTCAAACTCCACATTGCCCAACGTGTTATTCATCATGTTCATCAAACAACCCTCTAGTCCTCCAGAGTTTTCTAGCACCTCACCACATCACACTGCAATCCACTCAATCACCCAAGACAAGAATCTCATCCATGAGTTGGGGATTACTGCAAAATCTTCTCCCTGTCTCTAATGTAATTCTCCTCAAGTCCAGAATTTAAACTATTGGCAGAGTGATTTTTCCAAATGTACATTTAGTCACCTGTGCCCATGTCTACTGCTAACAGTGGGAACTTGGAAGAAGAGTATACTTGGGGACTCACCTATTATATATATAAATATTTGAAAGTGATATGATAAATACATGTAACAAACTGACATATAGAATCAATTATCTCCTCCTACCTTAATATATTTTCATACCAATAAAGTCATAATATATTGCAAAGCTATGTTTTAAGTAACTAATGTTTGGCAAAGTATCAAAGATAAATGAATGAATTATTATTGCCCATATCTAGATTTTCAGATGTTGGGATGATAATATTTGCATATGTCTACTTCAGTAACATATATATATTCAGTAATAAATATTTTACTCTATATAATTCAATATATATTCAATTATATATTACTATATATGATTCAGTAATTATTTTATTTTTTCAATAAGATTTATGTTAGGACTTCATTATAAAAAATTGTAAATTATATTGTTAATATCAATATTTTCTTGTAATCTATGCTCTGTTGAAAACAACACCAAATTAGCAAGTCTTCTTTGAATTGCTGTACCTCTTGAGTAGCTTTTTATTAATAGCAATTTGGAGAAACCTTTCTCTGCTGAGGCAGTAGCACTTGGAATTGTAAATAAAATTCTTAAATAAATACTTAAATCAGAAATAAATATTTTATATTTAAACTTTGAAGTAGGGTCACACATAATAAATTATTATGATTGCAGTAAATATTATAAAACATTTTAATGTCATTATTATATAAAGTCACTATTAATCACATCACATTTTTTGCCTTCTCTTAAGGTAACATTTCAATTCACACATTAAGCTAAAGACTTGGTGTCACACTTACACTTTTTAATGGTGTATCATGTTTACTTCTTAAATAATTTTATGAGTTATAATTGTTTGATATATATTTGCCCAGGCTGATCTTGAACTCCCGGCTTCAAGTGATCCTTCCGCTGTGCCCTCCCAAAGCGTTGAGATTACAGGGGTGGGCCACCACAACCAGCTTATAAATTATTGAAAAATGCAAAATAATCCTCAGTTGCCATATGTAAGTATTGTGTATACCATATTATTTCATGAGTGCTTCCATATCTTGAATTGAAATACAATGAGAAGCAAGAAAGCGGTTGCTTGACACTACTGGAAAGCAATAAAATGATTTCAAGTATCTATTATATTTTTGATGTCTAAAGGGAAAGATTTGACAAGTTGCAAAAATTTGCCTTTTTCTCTCATTTAAGTATTTTTGCAGGTCAAATTCTGCACATACTGCAAAGTAGTGTTTGTCTACAATATATCCAGTGACACAACCTTATGAGCCTCTATGGCTTTTGGATGCAGCCGCCTTTTGATTCAAGAATGTGTATGGAAAATATGTGTAGAAACATTTCTCTGGAGCCTGAATGGGTTTATTCACAAGAGTGTATGTTTAGGATTATGGGTCACACTGTGCCAGCACTGAGAGTCAGATAGCCAGTGACACAGGTTAGGTCAACCAGCCTTTCTGATTTGCCTAGGACTAAGGGACAGGCATTCCTGGGATGTACGATTTTCAGTGCCAAAGCCAGGAAAGTTCCAGGCAAACTGAAATTATTGCACCGGGAGTCCACATGTCTTTCAATAAAATTTGTGTATATGTTTGTAAGATGCATAGTTCCAAGTCAGTGGTCCCTTTTGCCCATGTCTCAGGGTGATACTATGTCATTCATTTGCTTACACTACTTTAATCTTCCCTCGATGATGTAATAAAAATATCCAAACAGCTAAAACACTAGATAGCATGAAAAAAATACTAAGAACAATGCCTAATATAGCAAATTTTAAGTAAATGGTAGTCATTATTATCCCACCTATAGTTAAAATCCCACTAATAGTTAAAATCCTACCAATAGTTTATCTTCATAACACACAGGGGGTGAGAAATACATGTTTTTGAATGGCCCAGGAGGAGTTTCTGCTCTGTGTGAGATTTACAAATTAAAATGGAATAGGGACTGGAGAATTAGTCTGACTTTAAAATTTTACTTCAGAGCTTCCAGTGATCAGGCTTTGGTTTCCAGAGGATCTGAAAGTATAAATTAGGATTCTCTAAATGATGAGATCCAGGTATTTTCACTTGAAATTTGGAGCATAATTTTAGGGAATTCAGAAACAGTTGTCAGAAGAGTGCATAGCTGTCATTTAAAGCATACATTCTGTAAGTCAAGAACTTAGACTTCAATTTGTGAGGATAAGGAGCCAGTTTTAGGGAGGAGGGTGGAGAAATAAAAGCAGAGAAGAAAGTTGCACTAACATTCACAAATGTTGATTTTCTACTTTATGCCAGAAACTTTGCTAGGGTTGGACTTTGATCAGACTTCTGGAGCTGAATGAAAACTGTACTATACTCAAAAGAGGTTCAGAGTTGGTGGTGCTGTGACTTGAAGTGCACACACCTATCTTTTCTAACTATCTCATTTGCACAAAGGTAGACAAACTGAGCGGTGTGAGAGTACAACAGATGTCTGTCAGTTACTGGATTTGGGGAGTAAGAATCAGCCCTTGGCAGCCAGGTGCGGTGGCTCACGCTTGTAATCTTAGCACTGTGGGAGGCTGAGGTGGGCTGATCAAGAGGTCAGGAGATCAAGACAATCCTGGCTAACATGGTGAAACTCCATCTCTACTAAAAAGACAAAAAATTAGCAAGGTGTGGTGGCACATGCCTGTAGTTCCAGCTACTCGGGAGGCTGAGGCAGGAGAATGGCTTGAACCCAGGAGGTGGAGATTGTAGTGAGCCAAGATCACTCCACTGCACTCCAGTCTGGGCAACAGAGCGAGACTCTGTCTCAAAAAAAAAAAAAAAAAAAAAAAGAATCTGTCTGGCTTTTGCTGTCTGCCTTGGCCACGATTGTCTCTTATAGTGTACTGAGCTAAGGATAAGGTGGAAGAGCATCAGTGGACCTCAATGTATAGAGCAGAGGCTTTTAAAGTAACTGCATTAGAACTCCAATCTGGGCCTGAATTCTGAATCTTGTGCTTCTACCATTTTAAAACATACCAAGCATCATCACTGAATGAAATAAATTTGTTCCGGATAGTAAAATTAAACTGTGTTTCCACTAAACCCTTTTCCAACAGTTTTTATTATAAATTTGGTGACATGATTCTACCAGCGGAGAAAGTGGACTATTTCAACATGAACATGTCAAAACAGAATGTAAACAGTTATTTCATTTTAGCCCTACGAAATCCCTGTATGATAGGGCAGGGAACTATGTATTATTGCCTTTATGTTTCCTGTGTAGAAAGGAAAATGAAGCACACTGGGGTCAATTAATTTGTCAAAGGTCACCTAGCAAGTTGGTGAGACTACCATTCTTCCAATATGCTTTCCACCAGACCATGTTAGACGTTAAAGGTCATGGATACACACTTGTTTCCAAGTCTGCATTGCATTTTGGAGTGCAAGACCAGGTGACTAATGGAGAAATAGTGTTTGGATACTATGTTGTTGAGCTTGGAAAAAACAGCCCTATTTAAGCCAATGACTGAAACTGAGGGAATAACCTGATGGAAGGCTTAATGTTCCACAGCCAAGTGCTGCCTGCCTGTGTCAAGATACATGCAGTTTTACTTCAGCAGTAAAGAGGGAAACATCTGTTACAATGGAGCTCTTCCAGTGCAGGGGAGATGAGAGAAAAGTTGATTATAACATCCACCTAATTTCATAAAAATGCACTATCGAACAAGAACAATTTGCTGGATTATAAAAGCTGCTGGATTAACCAGGTGGCCTTGTTGGATGCAAATCTTGCTTTCCACTTTGCACAGTAGATACTTAAATGTTAACAGATGAGTCCTCCAAGTCCCTTTCAGTTCTGCACTTTCTGGAAATGTTTAATTAGCTCTGTTGACACCCATCAGTCAACTTACAAAGTTGAAACTTCAAATATAGTAAGCTTACAAGAGGATATTTTATATCTATTTGTGTATATATATTTACATACCCTTATAAGGAATGATAATGGATACATCCTTTCTATTTTTCCATTTTAATCCAAGTCCATTTTACTAGTCTATTTGCTTAGATCAGCAGGTAAACTTCTTTTAGGAGAACATCTTTGTTGATTAACCCAAGGACCCTAAATAATTGATCTATGTAAAGTGGTAGAGGTCTTGTGACTGCCACCCATTTCTTTCCCTGCTTGACGTCCTATTGCTCACCCACGCCTGCTCCCCTGTTTTCCTCATGAGGCCAGGATAGTGAGGACTATGCCTGCACTAATTTAGTATATGAGTTTTGCTACATCCTTCCTCACAACATGATGTTTAATATTGTGAGGAGGCCTGGACTGTTCATGTCCCAGTGTCAGAGTGTGGCACCAGAGCTCCAGTAAAGATTAAGTAAAATGAATCTCCAGCTTCTTCTGAATTAGATCTTCATGGTTACTTTTGGTTCATAAGTTTCAAATAAAATTCGATGACATCTCAGCTCACTGCAAGCTCCGCCTCCCGGGTTCACGCCATTCTCCTGCCTCAGCCTCCTGGGTAGCTGGGACTACAGGCGCCGTCACGTCGCCCGGCTAGTTTTTTGTAGTTTTTAGTAGAGATGGGGTTTCACCGTGTTAGCCAGGATGGTCTCGATCTCCTGACCTCGTGATCCGCCCATCTCAGCCTCCCAAAGTGCTGGGATTACAGGCTTGAGCCACCGCGCCCGGCATCTCAGATTTTTTTTAAAATGTTCATTTCCACATTAAGAAAATGGAGTTCAAACACAAACAGAAATTACTTCTATGTTTTCATATCATTATCCACCTCCATTTTCATAGAGATTGAGAGAATGTTTATGGATCCATTAGTATTTGTGGTCTAACCTGGTAAATTAGATTTTTTATGGAAACTGAAGTCAACTAGTACAATTCATGGAAATGGATTCTGTGTGTACATGAGAAGAAAATTATATTAGATGAAAACATTTTCATGAGTGCTTATAGATGATAATGTTAAAGACAGGCATATCATTATAGACACTAATATTTCTATAGATTAATCTTATAAGATGTTTTTGCTCTCATCAAAATGATGAAATAACTTTTACTATCATCACTTTATAGATGAGAGAACAAAAATGTTAACTGATTTGCCATAAATTAGCAGCTATTGAAAGTGAACAAATTGAGACTTGTGCTCAGACATACTGATACTATGTCTCATATGCTTTCCATTACACTACACATTGATTCTTACATCTCTACTCTCAGCTACACAGGATATGTCCATAATGTGTGTTATTGGTGGTATAATTTCTGCCAGGAGACAGACACCCAAAATAATGGTTTAAAAGACTGGAATTGTTTTCTCCCTTACCTAAAAGTCCAGTCCCCACTGGTATCAAAGTTCTGCTTCACAGAGCTGTCAGTGGTCCTCATTTCTCTTTTGCTGTTTCACCACTCTTCCATTCCTGAGTGTTGCTCTTAACTGCATGTCCAAAATGGATTGCCAAAATTTCTGCATTCTAGCTAGCATGGAGAAGAAGGATGAATGGGAAGACACACTCCTTTCCTTTAATGTCACTTTGTGGAAATTTCACACATCAGTTCTTCTCACATTCCACTGGCTACAACTTAGTTACATGGCCACACCTGACTGCAAGACAGGACTAGAAATATGGCCTTCCTCTAGGCACCACATGCCACGGTCAGTAATAAGTTAACAGAAGAAGAAGGAAGAAGGGATGCAGTCTCTGTTACATAATGGGAGATAATTTTAGATTCTTTGAATGCTGCCTTCAGAGTCCTCATTTTGTGTTTAATACTTTTTCCACTAAAAGCTCTTAAAACAAAGAAAGGAAATAAGATTTGCAAATTATATTTAAGAATTAAGTTATTTTAGGCAATGATTTTAACCAGGCTATTTGTAGTCTCTTGGAGCTTAATAGGTTGTTACCTGTATGTCGCATGAGTTTAATGAATTGAGAGTTATTCACAATATCTATTTTAACTTTTTATGCAGTGTCTAATTGAAACTTATGTGTATTTAAAATTTAAACAAATAATTTTAGTTCTTCTAAAAGTATGTATGTGAAAAAGACCAAACATGATAATGGCCATTTTGTAGTCTACAAGTATGTCATTAAACTAGTGTCAGAGAACTTAGTGAAGTGAAGAAGGCTCTTTGTTATTTAATTTGAATATCTAAATAGGTTATACTCTTGGAATATCTCTCAACCATCAGGAAATGTTTATGGTTGGAAAGGAATGCCTTGTTAATGGGCCATAACCAGGTTAACTGGACATGGATTCTTTCCGGATTCTTACATTTTTATTTTCAATGAAAATAGAAAGAGGCATCTTAATGCCAAATAGTAAGACATTTTGCATTCCTCCATTTAAAATTTGTCTTCACATGAGATTAGTTAGAAAATAGATTGAATTGTCAGGGAACGCATTCTGCTGAACCACATTTTTCTGTTTGTCATTTATAGCACTAGTTAGCTTTCTGTGCATATGTATTTTGCGTTGGTGTCAGTCCAATATCTTCCTTCTAAGCATCACCTTACCATCTAACAAAAGTTTTCTGGCATAGGCCATGAGCAAGGGTCTGAGTGAATAAGTTTCTTTGAGTTCCAGATTGATGTTAAGATTTAAATCAAACTTCTCTTCCAGCTTTTTCCTCTTACAAGTTAGCAGTTATCACAGTTGCATTAGAATGTATATTATGCAATTTCCTTGAATAATTCTTACTTTTTCCTAATACATTTGGTTAATTCTTTACAGTGGGCTAATATTGGGTATAATTATTACACATATATAATTATAATTACAATTATAATATTGGGTATAAAAACTGTAAAGTGGATGCAGACATCATTTGATCTATAAATCAGACTTTGAATTTAAGGGGATATTATTGGAATGTTTTATTTGAATATAAGTGTATTTGAGGCCAAATATTCTTTTTTAAGCTCACTAGATTTCTAGAATAGCCAGAATTAGAAAGAAGGGTAGCTTGTCTTGGCCTGATCTCTAGTTGAATAGAACAGGGAGAAGATGAAGAAGAAAACAAAACTGTAAGAGAGCCAGGTTTCTAGAATCTTTGGAATTTGTGTTTCCAGAATTGTCTAGTTACAGTCTTAGCCACTATGCAAATGTCTATATGCTTGCACACACAAATATTTAAATGTAAACAGGAAACTAAAACCACTATTTCCCCCCATAGTCTATTCTCAATGCAGCTGCAGAGGGTCAGTTTTAAACTTATGTCATTTGTCTCTTCAGAACTCTGCAACAAGCCTGGTTCCACCAGACAAAAAGCAAACTTCTTTAAAATGTCCTAAGAGCTCTCTCTCCCTCTGCCCCACATGCACCCTTCTGCCTCTGGACTTTATCTCCTATTCTTTTCCCCTTCGACAACTCAACTCCAGCCACACTCATCACTTTGCCACTACTCGAACACACCAGGCACTCTTCTATTTTTAGAACCTTGTTTTAGCTATTCTTGGCCAAAAAGACCTTTCCTCCAGATGTATCTGCTTATTTTGACTTTTCATCCCCTTCTTGAAGTTTCTGCTCAACTATAACCTTTACACAACGTGGGCTTCCCTGACCACCTATTTAATTTACTCCTGACCTCGTCTTCTGACAGCCTCCTTACCTTACCTTTGTCTTTTTAAATAGTATTTGCCATCTTCTAAAATACTATAGAATTCATCTATTTATTATGTTAATTGTTTATTATCTGTTTCTTTCTACAATGTAAGCTCCATGAGGATGAGAATCTTTAGCTTATCTACTATCCATCACAAAGGCCTTACACAGTGCCTGACACATGGTGGGTACTCAATACAAATGATGAATGCTCAGTGTCAACCTCCTACTCCTAAATACTCAGCTCAGTCTCTCTCTCTGTTTTTTTCTTTTCTGTCTGTTTGTCTCTTTCTCTCTCATACACACATACATTCACATACACATTAACTCAAAAGCATAGTAGCTCATTTATTCAATATCTCAGATCCTGATTAAACGATATATAGCTAAAAGTAGTAAGTGGACATTTAGCTCTTTGTGGCCCCTGGTGACGACAGATAGTCTATTGCAGAAAGAAATTAAGAACAACCAAATAAGAAGAAGCAAAAACTACTTATTCAGAGCTTGCTATAGCAAGGGATTTAGCTACCATCACTGGCATTTTAGCAGATTCAAAGGTAAGCAGACAAGTGAGGAACTTCATAGAGGATAAAATGGAAGGTTTCAGATATGCACTGATTGGGCTTTTAGCAGAGAGTAGGTGTAAGCAGGCTAATTAGAAGGCTATATTTGTTAGAAGTACATATTTGGCTTTTTGTGGTTGGGCATAAGTTGAAGTAGGAATAAAACTTGGAGAAGCTTTCAGTTATTAAATAAGCTCTAGACATTTTGATCCAATTGTTACTGTTTAGTTTCTTGGATTGTTGTTGGAGATAACAATCTAACTTCCTATAGGTTTGAGTTATAAACAGCAGGCTAGCTTTCTGGGCTGGTTAATGTGGATAACGGGTTGATTTCTTGGCTAATTATTGCAGGTTGTGGATGCGAATTCTATTTTGTATATGCTCTGGTCATTGTCCATTTCTATATTTAATCTCTCACTATATATGTAACAAATGAACACACAGAGCAGCTTCTAAGGGATGAGTAAGAAGTACAGATCTGTACACCTTTTGATAAAATTAAATTAATCTTCTCTAAATAATCTTTTGTAACAACTATCATCCCTTCTACAAATTTCCTTGACTTCCAGAATCCCAGGGAATTACTTACAGGATAAACATTACATGAAAATAATAATCTTTTTTTGAGATAAATTCTCATTCTGTGGCCCAGGTTGGAGTACAATGGCATGATCATAGCTCACTGAAACCTCAAACTCCTGGGCTCAAGTGATCCTCCCACCTCAGCCTCCCCATTAGCTAGGACTGTAGGTGTACACTATTATGCCCAGCTAATTTTTGAATTTGTTGTAGAGATGGGGTCTCACTATGTTGCCCAGGCTGGTGTCAAACTTCTGACCTCAAGTAATCCACACACCTTGGCCTCTCAAAGTGCTGGGACTACAGGTGTGAGCCACTGGACCCAGTAAAAATAATCTCGATGTAGTCCTTTCTGGACCCTACTGAGATTGTTCTCGTTTGATTATAAACATTGGGAAGAGTAAACCACTCAGATGTATTGGGGGATGACCTGACATTGCCTCTGTCATCTATTGTTATTTTGCTCCAATCTGACTTCCATACTGCAACTCTCAGTTCATGCTAAATGTGGAGTAAATACAGATCTTATTGAAGTACTGCCTCATTCAGTCACCTCCTTGACTTCTTATGGCTCTGAAGGTAAAGGACAAAATTGTTAAGATGGGCAACAAGACCCTCAAAGGCTTGGCCTTCCCTATCTCCTCAGCTTCTCCTCATCCCCAAACCCTTGTTTTGTGTTCCAATCTGATAATAGTCCCTTGGATTTGGTCACATTCCCGCTCACCACACAGCTCTTTCTCTCTTCCTAAGGCTTTTCCTCCAGCTCACCTCGCCATCATCTGAAGTAGTTAACTTAGTCTCACGTTTTAGATGTCAGCAGACTTCAACTCTTTTGCTAGTTTTATATGTCCCTGTTTATAACCATCATAGCACCATGTATTTGAAACCTAACAGTTATTAGCTTTTATCAAGAATCAAGCAAATAAATGTTCCATCTGTCTTCTCTACTAGACTGAAGCTTTGGAAAGAAGAGGACCATTTTATTTTATTTTTATTTATTTACTTTTTTTTTTTTTTTTGAGATGGAGTCTTGCTCTGTCGCCCAGGCTGGAGTACAGTGGTGCGATCTCTGCTCACTGCAAGCTCTGCCTCCTGGGTTCACACTATTTTCCTGCCTCAGCCTCCAGAGTAGCTGGGACTACAGGTGCCCGCCACCATGCCTGGCTAATTTTTTGTATTTTCAATAGAGACGGGGTTTCACCTTGTTAGCCAGGATGGTCTCAATCTCCTGACCTCATGATCCTCCTGCCTCAGCCTCCCAAAGTGCTGGGATTACAGGCATGAGTCACTGCGCCCAGCCAAAGAGGACCATTTTATTTTATTTTATTTTGCCATTTTAGAAGTATTTATTAATTGATTTTAAAATTTATCATCTTTCTTAATGAACAGATTTCTAAAGTCACTTACAACCTGCTTTCTAGCTCCATTTTTCTTCTCTGGAATTTAACAGGAGTTTTCAGACACTACATTAGTAAGGTCCTCTGCAGACGTATTATTTCACTTTTATTTCTTTTTTTAAAATTTTTTTATTATACTTTAAGTTCTAGAGTACATGCGCATAACGTGCAGGTTTGTTACATATGTATACTTGTGCCATGTTGGTGTGCTGCACCCATCAACTCGTCAGCACCCATCAATTCGTCATTTATATCAGGCATAACTCCCCATGCAATCCCTCCCCCCTCCCCCCTCCCCATGATAGGCCCCGATGTGTGATGTTCCCCTTTTCAATCTCAGTGCCTAGCACAGTGTCTGAAATGTAACAAATACTCAATAAATATTTGTTGAAGGAATTATTGAATAAGTGCTAAGAACATACAAATGAGTAAAGTAAGGTAAGTACTGTGAAGGAGTTCCTGGTCTAGACGGGAGTTAAAATAAATCAGATATAAATAGTACATAATAATCTACAAAATACTGTAACATAATCATAGCGGAGGGAACAATTAACTGCAGGAATTTAAGGCTATCTTAAAGAAGATGTTTATTGACTGGAGCTTAGAATAGGATTTTTTAGTTGTTAAGGAAGAAGTGAAAATCAATTACACTCTCTTATCTTTGATTCCTGTAGCACAGATCTTAAATATAAAACATTTATTTGTAATTTTTGGATCAGCAACTATTCCTGATTCTTTGTAATAATGTTTCTCTGTTCATTGAGCTTGATGATTTATGACTGAGTCATAAACTATATAAAATGTTTTGAAAAGAAATAATGACATTTCTTTTGAAAAGGATTAAGCTGCTATTTCTTTTACTATTCTTAGTGTAAATTACAAAGGGGAAAAAGGAAAAACATCTTTCCATAATGCTAATAAATCAAGTTATTCAAAGCTATTCTTTGATGGATAGAGAAATATTGAACTAGGCAAAGTGAGATCCGAAAACTAAGAAAGTTTGGTTATGAAGCAGACCTTTATTCAGAGGTTTTTCTTAGAGCACTCAGTTATCCTTGCTGTTCTCAGTTCAAGAGGAAAAAACAGCAACCTGAAAGTCGCTGCTGAAAATATAAACTTTCCTTATTTCCAAAATATTTCCTCTTTGAAGAACCATATATTTGAAAGCCAACAGTCTCATGTTCTTAAACAGTCTTGCCTTCTCCAGTGGCAGTATTTGTGACAAAGATTCACTTCCCTCAAATGTTAACTGTTCTGGTAAATATGTCAAGAGCTTTTAGGAATCCAGGAATTTTAGGCAACTCTATACACAAATATAAGTCTTTATCTAACACATCATATCTTCTTTTATATGGTTAGAGCGAATATAATAAAAGAAGATTTGTTTCAGAGGAAAAACAAGAAAAAAAAAAGCCCTACCTTCACAACAATGATCTAGTCCTATTTACTGTATATTGAGATACCTAAAGACAAATAAAATTTAATGAATTTCTTTTAAATCTTTATTTAAAGATAAATTGTAATATATGCCTAATCATGTCTGAATATTCAGCAATTTTTCCAGTTCTACCTGATTAAATTTCAGCTGGGTCTGAAACACAGAGAGTAGTATTTGCAATCTAACTGGAAAAATCTGCTTATATAACTTTCTTGTACTTGAATATTGATATCTTTTCCTAAGTTTGGAAAGTTTTCTGTTATTATCCCTTTGAATACATTTTCTATTCAGATATCTGTCTCTACTTCCTCTTGAAGGTCAGTAACTCTTAGGCTTGCCCTTTTGAGGCTATTTTCTAGATTTTGTAGACATGCTTTTTTGTTTTTATTTTTATTTTTGTCTCCGCTGTGCATTTTCAAATAGCCTGCTTTTAAGCTAATTCTTTCTCCTGCTTGATCATTTATGCTGTTAAAAGACTATGATGCATTCTTCAGTATGTCAACTGCATTTTGAAGCTCTATAAGTTTTGCTTGATTCTTTTAAATTATTTCAATCTTTTTCTTAACTTTATCTGATAGAATTGTGAATTCCTTCTCTTTGATATCTTGGATTTTGTTGGGCTTTCTCAAAACAGCTTTTCTGAGTTCTCTGAATAAAAGGTCACATATCTCTGTCTCTTTCAGATTGGTCACTGATGCCTTATCTAGATCTCATGGTGAGGCCATGTTTTCCTGGATGGTCTTGATGTTTGTGGATGTTCATCAATGTCAGGGCATTGAAAAGTTAGGTATTTATTGTAGTCTTCATAGTCTGGACTTATTTTTTACCTATCATTCTTACAAAGGCTTTTCAGGTATTTGAAAGGACTTCAGTGTTGTGATCTGAGTTTTTGGTCACTGCGGCCATATTACCTTTAGGGGATACTCCAAGACCAGTAATGCTGGCTCTGGCAGACTTCTAGAGTTACCACCTTGGTGGTCTTAGGTAAGATACAGGAGAATTCCCTGCATTACCAGGCAGAGACACTTGTTCTCTTCCCGTACTTTACCCCAAACAAACAGAGACTCTCTCACTCTGTGCTGATGTGCCTGGAGTTGTAGTGTGGGTGACACAAGCATCCTTATGGCCACCACTGGGACTGTTCTGGGTCAGACCTGAAGCTAGCATAGCACTAGGTCTTACCCAAGGCCCACAGTGACCACTGCTAGGCTACCACCTATGTTCACTCGAAAAATGACTGAGGGCTCTACAATCAGCAAGTGGTAAATCCAGCCAGGCTTATGCTCTTTCCTTCAGGGCAGGAAGTTCCCCTGGCCCTGGAAAAGTCTGGAGAGGCCATCTGGAAGCCAGGGCCTTGAGTTAGGAGCCTTGGAAATCCACCTGGTGCTTTGTTCTACTGTGGCTGAGCAGTCATCCATGCCATAAGACAAAGTCCTTCCTACTCTTCCCTCCCCTTTCCTCAAGCAGAGGAGTCTCTCCCTATGGTCACTGTTGCCTAAGACCCATGAAGAGTATTGCTTGGCTTTTGCCGCTGTTCACTGCAGATCCAAGGATATTTTTAGTCAGCTTGTGGTAAATGCTGCCAGTTCTGAGTTCTTTCTTCATGGAAGTGGGTTCCCCTCTGGCCCAGGGCAGGTCCAGAAATGCCATCCAAAAGCCAAGGCCTGGAATGGAGACCCCAGGAGCCAACTTGATGCTCTACCCTATTGTGGTTAAGCTAGTGTCCAAGCCGCAAGACAACATCCCCTTTACTCTTTTTTCCCATTTCCTCAAATAGAGCGTGTCTCTCTCACAGATGTCTCTGAATTCCCAGTAGTCATTCCTGTAGCTGGGAATGTGCTAGTTCACACCTGAATTCAGCCCAGCTCTGAGTCTCATGCAAGGCTCACAGCAAATACTGCATGACTATCGCTGCTGATTGCTCAGGGCTCTTTAGTCAGCAGTTGAAATTTTCTATGACTGAGTCCTTCCCATCAAGGGAGCAGATTCCCTTCTGGACCAGGGTGTGTTTTGAGATGTTGTGCAGGAGCTAGGGCCTGGATTGGAAGCCTCAGGACTCTCTGCCTGGTGCCCTATTCTACTGCTGATGCACTGGTATCCATGTTTCAAGACAAAGTCCTCCTTACTCTCCCCTCTCCTCTCCTTAAATAGAGGGAAAGAGTCTCTCCCAGAGCTGTGGCTGTACTATCTGGGATTGGGAGAGGGGTGACAAAAGCACTTTCTTGGCCACCCCTGCTGATATCTCACTAGGTTGCATTCCACTCCCCATCCCCAAGGCCACTGGCTCCGAGCCCAGCAGAGTACCAGTACTTTCCCAGGAATTGCAGTCCTTGAGGCCTAGACTGTCTTTCAAGTTTATTTAGGACCTCAGAACATTTTAGCCCATGGTAACAGGGCTTGCTGGAACTCAGATTCCAACTACTGGGATGAGCAACTTGCCTCTGGCTAGAGCTGGTCTAAATGCTCCCTCTATGGGCACTAGCTGAGTTCTGCCTAGTGTTGCTTTCTTCTGTGACAGGGCAGCAGTAAGTTTCAATGTAAAGTCGCACAATCACTGCTCTCTCCCTCCCCCAGGTGTGCAGATTATCTCTTCACATCATGTGGCTGCTGCCAAGGTATAGGAGATGGCTGGTGTAGATAATTCAAGACTGTCTTTCCTACCATCACCAATGCTTCTTTCTTTAATATTATGTTAAAACCAGGTACTGTGGTTGCTTTCCTAAATTGTGGTTCTTATAAAGTGGTGTTTTTGTATGTGTGCATAGTTGTTTAATTTGGTGTTCCTGTCGAGGGTATAATCAATGGATGGCTTCTATTTGGCCATCTTCCTCTGCCTCCTACCTATTGTTCTTTTTTAATGTGAGCATTTCCAACTGTAAATTAATCTCTGAGTATGTTTCTTTTGCTGAATTCCAAAAGTTTCAGTAGATTGTATTTTTGCTTTTATTCCACTATAAATATTTTCTAATTTACCTCGTAATTTCTTCTTTGACCCGTTGGTCTTTTCATAGTGTGTTATTTAATATTTACATATTTATGCATTTCTTATTTTTTTCTGTTACTGATTTCTAGCTTCATGCCATTGTGTTTGGAAATTCTTTAGATGACTTTAATCTTTTAAAACGTACTGACCTGGCGCAGTGGCTCATACCTGTAATCCCAGCACTTTGGGAGGCCGAGGTGAGCAGATCATGAGGTCAGGAGATTCAGACCATCCTGGCTAACACGGTGAAATGCCGTTTCTACTAAAATTACAAAACAACAACAAAAAAATAGCTGGGCGTGGTGGCAGGCGCCTGTAGTCCCAGCTACTCGGGAGGCTGAGGTGAGAGAATGGCATGAACCTGGGAGGCGGAGCTTGCAGTGAGCCCAGATTGCACCACTGCACTCCAGCCTGGGCGACAGAGCGAGACTCCCTCTCATGAAAAACATGTATTGAGACTTGTTTTCTGGCCTAAAATTTGGTGTACTTTGTAGACTGTTCTGTGTGCAGTTAAGAAGGAGTATTGCATTGTGGAATGCAGTGTTCTGTATATGTCTGTTAGAAGTAATTGGTGTAGTGTTTAAATTGTCATTAAAACAAATCTTCAATCCACTTGTTTCTTCCACTATTGAAAGTGTGGCATTGAAATTTCTAACCTTTCAGAATCTTATATGTCTCCTTTCAGTTGTCAAGTTATGTTTCATGTATTTTGGAGCTTTTTACGTACGTGTGTGTGTGTGCATGTGTGTGTGCGTAATTCTTACATAGTCTTGGTTGGTTGACCCTTTTGTCATTGTATAATGTCCTCTGGGTCTTTTAACAATCTTTTACATAAAGTCTACTTGGGCCTATAGCCATACCAGCTCTCTTTTGGTTACTGTTTGCATGGAATATATTTTTATGTTATAACATATTCTTTTCAACCTGTTTGTGTCTTTGTATATTAGTTAAATGTATTGTAGACATCACATGGATGGAACCTGTATTTGCATCCATTATTACAATCTCTGTCTTTTAAATAGAGAGTTTAACCTATTTATAGTTCAAGAAATTACTGATAAGAACTTCTGCATTTTCCTATTTTTTCTATGTTAGATTTGGTTAACTTCGTGATTACTTTTAGCACCTTAAACTTATAACTACCTCCTTTGAAATTATATTAACTTTGCTTCAATGGCATACAAAATTCTTCTATAAATTTCCATCCCTCCTCCTTATATTACTATTTTTGTAAATTACCTCATTATATTTTATGTGCCTACTAAGTTTGTAGTTATTGTTTTATGCATTTGTCTTCTTTTTTTATTATACTTTAAGTTCTGGAGTATAGGTGCAGAACATGCAGTTTTGTTACATAGGTATACACGTGCTGTGGTGGTTTGCTGCATTCATCAACCCATCATCCACATTAGGTATTTCCCCTAATGCTATCTCTCCCCCAACCCCTCACCTCCTGAGAGATACTGGTGTGTGATGTTCCCCTCCATGTGTCCATGTGTTCTCGTTGTTCAACTCCCACTTATGAGTGAGAACGTGTGGTGTTGGTTTTCTTTTTCTTGTTGTTAGTTTGCTGAGAATGATAGTTTCCAGCTTCATCCATGTCCCTGCAAAGGACAGGAACTCATCCTTTTTTATGGTTGCATAGTATTCCACGTTGTATATGTGCCACATTTTCTTTATTCAGTCTATCATTAATGAACATTTGGGTTGATTCCAAGTCTTTCCTGTTGTGAATAGTGCTTCTATAAACATAATGCATGCATATGTCTTTATAGTAGAATGATTTATAATCCTTAGGGTATATACCCAGTAATGGGATTGCTGGGTCAAATGATATGTCTAGTTCTAGATCCTTGAGGGATTGCACACTGTCTTCCACAATGGTTGAACTAATTTACACTCTCACTAACAGTGTAAAAGCATTCCTATTTCTCCACATCCTCTCCAGCATCTGTTCTTTCCTGACTTTTTAATGATCGCCATTCTAACTGGTGTGAGATGATATCTGATTGTGGTTTTGATTTGCATTTTTCTAATGACCAGTGATGATGAGCATGTTTTTGTAGGTTTGTTGGGTACATAAATGGAAAACACTCTTCAGGATATTATCCAGGAGAAATTCCCCAACCTAGCAAGACAGGCCAACATTCAAATTCAGGAAATACAGAGAACATCACAAAGATACTCCTTGAGAAGAGCAACCCCAAGACGCATTTGTCTTTTAAATCATATGAGATAAAAAGAGTAAGAAGTACAAGTAAAAATACAGTAATATTCACTTTTATATTTACAGAAGTTGTTACATTTACATGTGTTATTTTTCCATATGTCTTGCTTCAAGTTATTATCTAATACCTTTTAATTTTATCCTGAAGAATTCTCTTTAGCATTTTTTTTTTTTTCAGGGCAGGTCTACTAGCAACAATCTCCTCTAGTTCTTCTTTTTCTGGAATTGTTTTAATTTTTTTCTTAATTTTGAAGGATAGTTACAGCAGAAACATAATTGTTGATTGACAGCTTTTTTGTTTCTTTCAGCATAGTAAATATGTCATTCTACTGTTTTGTGGTGCCCATATTTTCTTATGATAATTGAACTGTTAATCTTGAGGATCCCCTTGTATGTGTTGATTTGCTTTTTGTCTGATGCTTTCAAGATTCTCTCATTGTCTTTGTATTTTCACAGTTTGATTATAATGTGTCTCTATGTAGATGTCTTTGAGTTTTTTCTATTTGGAATGTGTTGAGCTTCCTGGCTGTATAGATTCATGTCTTTCATCAAATTTGAAAAGTTCTCAGACATTATCTCTTGAAATTTTCTTCTTTTTTTTCTCATTTTCTTCAAGGACTCTCACTATGCCTATGTTAGTTAGTATGTTTTATGGTGTCCCACACCTAGGCTCTGTTTATTTTCTTTTTTTTTTTCTTCTGAGACTTCAGACCAAATTACCTAGTTGAACTATCCTCAAATTTGCTGGATCTTTTCTCTGCCTATTTAAGTCTATTGCCTTCTTTTAACTCTTTGTCAATGGTTGCCTTTAGCTCTTTGAACATATTTAAGACAGTTGACTATCAATCTTTGTCTAGGAAGTCCAGTGTCTGTGTTTCCTTACAGACAACTTTTGTTAATTTCTCTTTTTCTCACGTGACTGGGTCATATTTTTTTGTTTCTTGGTTTGCCTCATAATGTTTTGTTAAAAACTGGATGTTTTAAATATTATGATATGGTATAAATCAGATTTTCCCATGTTCAATATTTTTCATTTGCTTTCTGTGGGGTTATAGTGAATTTTGTAAACTACTTCTGTAAATATTGTGTTCTTTGTGATGGGTGGTGTCTGATATCTTTTCTTTTTTTTTTTTTTTTTTTGAGATGGTCTCTGATATCTTTCACCTTTACCTTCATTGCCAGCCATTGATTTGACAGAGATTTCTTTAGTGTCCAGAGCTGAAAAAAAAAAGCAAAACAAAAACAAAAACAGAAGAAGAAGGAGAGGTAAGGAAAGAAAGAAAATTTTCTCCAGTCATTGCTTATCTCTGATCATCCAAAGCATTACACTTCTAAGCCTTTCATCCCGGGCTTTCAATATGACCATTGTTTGCCACAAGTGTTATTTTATGCACCACACAGAGTAGGTCATTCATTTTTCTTTCAGTGTTTTTGAAGAACATGCTTTTTAGGCACCTCTTTGCCCTGAGACAGCTTTGAGTTCAGTAAAACAATTGTAAGTTCCTTCATTGCAACAATATTTCAGGGATCCACAGACAAGCCAAAACAGACAAACACAGTTCCTTGGGAACAACTTTCACTCTGCAACTTTTAAAACCAGGTAACCACATCAAGAATGTGGGCTACCATTTTAAAGACTGCAGCATCATGGGGAATTTGGTGGAGTACAAATAAGTTAATTGCACAAATCCTTTTCTATTTTGTGTTAGTGTACTTTCTTCAAGTTAAACATTCATTTGTTTGCTGTAAACCTTTGACTGTCTTTCAGAGTTCCTATAAGATTGATTCTGACAGATTTGTCAATTTTTCAGTGTTTCTGGGAATGGACAAATCCCTGGTTTGTCCCTACGGTATCACTTTTGCTTACTCTTGCCATGTTTTATACCCTACTTTGGTGAATATTTTATACTTAAATTTGCAAAACTCATAAGATACGGAAATCTCTAAATTGTGAAAATAAAAATCCTTGGGCAACTCGCAAAAACAAATACAAATTATTCTAGAAAAATGTACATTTCACTTTAGTTGCACAAAGTTACTACACATAAAGCCCCACTGAAGATAAGCACACAATTTAAAATAAACACATGAAGAAAAATTCATCATAAAAAGAATTCAGAAAATTAAACCACAACATTTAGATAATTACAATCTTAAAAATTAACATACTATTTGAGAATGTTTTAAACTTTGATTCACATAATTACCTTAATTACACAGGGCTAGATGATTGATAAGATTCATGAGACTCCAAAGACTATACTCATGAAAGAGTATAAATAAAGCTCAATATGATGATATAGCAGCAGGAGAGAAGCACAGGCAAACATCAGAGAGATCCGAGGCTTCCCAATGAAATATCAAAGGCCCCCTATGATTCTTTATCAGTCAGACTGAGAACAGTGGGATTCACGTTTTACTGCTCTTCATTATGTTGCTTAAATGCCTCCATGACTGCTCATCTCATGTAACCAAGAAACCACTTCCAAAGACCAAATGTGGGTATTCAGTTTCTGGTTCCAATTTTTTTAAATGAATGTATGAGGTGGCGTTGTTTTGTTTGTTTGTTTTTGATGGCCTTCAACCTGTCGCATTTGGAATTTTCTTCTTCACAAAATATTTAAAATGTAGTACTCTGCACTAAGATATCTCTTATGTTCCAATTCTGAACCATACTTCCAGTTCATTTGTTATTATCCAAGAATCAGTTAAAATCCGTATCATATACTATGATCTGGTTCCTCTGATGCCACAGTTAGGGAACACAACTCTTAATTCTATCCATTGAGCAGATTCATCTTTACCTTCTTCACTCAAAGTAAAACCAGTGACCTGTTTCAGTGCCTTCCAGATTGAATATTGTTCTTCTATTTTTTAGACACCAACCATAAACCATGTTGCTTGTTTAGTATCCTCTGAGAACCGACCATAGGTGGCGGCAAATTCAGCTATGGAGTTAGATAAATCCTTATGGGGATCTAATGCAGATTCCAAAGCCAAGGAAACCACCTTTTAAAGTATTCCAGTGGTCCCCCGTCTCGTGCACTCGTATTAACATTTCCATTTCATGAGGAACTGCTGAATTTTTCTTGTTAGAAAGTTATTTTTACATAATGCATGCCATGATGGGCATTTCAGGTCTTAAAATAACTTTACATCCTTCCATAGTAGAATCAGGTTTAAGTAAAGCACAAGAAGAAGTCAATAATTGCTATTCAAAAGAGTATAGCAGGGCATTGCATCAGAAAAATTTCGAGTCCCAAATCCCAGTGGTGGTTGTTGGGAGGCAGTAATGGACTTCTGGCAAAGACCAGTGAGTGTGGGTGGAGTTGTTGACACTTCTAACATCATTTGACCATTATTGGTCTTTGAGTGGCCCTAAGTATCTATTGGATAATGACTCTGATGCTTCAAGAGATGCTGCTATTGAGGGACCCATTCAAATTCAGCTTCTTGAGTTTTTCTTTTTTTTTTTCCTGGTAAATTTGTGAATGTGGGCTAATAACATATATAGATGTTCATGATTTTATGAAACAACAACAAAAAAATCAATTTTTGTTTCAGTTTCTGAGCTGAGAGACACAGTCACATATTTTTGGTTATTTGAAGAATGCTGCTAATGTCTCTGGCCCAGGAAATGAGTGAATGTGAATGTTACCTATGAATATTAACATGAGCTCTTGGCTCTACATTTCAGCTCACTAATTAACCAGTCCCAAATAGTGACGTGATTAATCATCATCTTTAATTATCTTAACCTGATCTTCAGATTGAGCTCAACATTATATCTTCAGTATAACATATAACACTACATTTCAATTGAATCTAATCAAAGCCTCTTTTCAATAGATTGTGGCAGTAAGCAGAAGGATTTAAATATCCTTGTGGAAGCTCAGTAAAACTGAGCTTTGGATTCTGAGTCCTTCATGAATCCACGTTGACTTTGACCTTCTTTCATAATAGAAATAAAAAGATGCCATTAAATAAATGAATCACAGAATACCAATATCTTCCTTAGCTTATTGCAAGCTTGAATGGTTAACACCCTATCAGGTGTGGCTAATGCTGTTGAAGGCACCATTTTCTTCAGTCCCCCATAGTTTACAGCTAACCTCCAGGATTCCCCAATGTTTTTCATAAACCATATCAGATATTTACAAAGGTATTTTGTGGATGCTAATATACTTGTGTCTCACATATCCTTAATCAAATCAGAAATTTATTGATGATTCCCCAGGTATGCTATGTTATTTTAAATTAACCATTTGCATGGGTAAGGCCATTCTAAAGGTTTTTAATCTAGCATGCCCAATAATTAAAATAGTTTTAGAATATTTTAATAATGCCTTTTTTCCTAATTGTTTAAGTAAGCAAAGAGTTTCATGCAGCCCCCCCATCTCACGTAGCACCTACCATTGAAGATGTCATAGGTGTTTCAACAATACATTCTGGTAGGGTTGGAACGAATACAAATAACTTGTTCATACATTTCTATTTGAGCCATATTTTCCATTTTAAGCCACTGACAATTCATCACATCTTCATAACATTATTACATTGCCTTTTCCATTTTATTAGAATATTTAGGTATGCTGGTACACTGGGACCCAGTGTAGAATAATTTCAATAAAATTTGCTTGTCACACCCATGACATATTGTATTAGTCAGTTTTCACACTGCTAATAATGACATACCCAAGGCTGGGTAATTATAAAGGAAAGAGATTTAATTGACTCACAGTTCCATATGGCTGGGGAGGCAAGGAGGTACAAGTCACATCTTACATGGTGGCAGGAAAGAGATAACTTGTGCAAGAAAGTCCCCCTTATAAAGCCATCAGATCTCATGAGACTTATTCACTATCATGAGAACAGTATGGGGGAAACCATCTCCATGATTCAGTTATCTCCCACCAAGTCCCTCCAACAACACGTGGGAATTATCAGAGCTACCATTCAAGATGAGATTTGGGTGGGGACACAATCAAATCACATCACATATCACCTGCATCAGTGCGAATGTCTCAGGGAAGGTACACTACTGGGACAACAATCTCCCCCAGCCTCAGACCAACTTGCCATATCTTCTTTAACTCACACTGTTTTAATTTTAATTAGTGTTGATTCTGGAGACTTCTTTTTAGTATATCACTATAAGAATTTTAAAAATTCATCACACCCAGGATACATTGAACAAATATGCCTTGGTCTTTTTATAGTCTGATGAGTTGGTGGAGCAGCTGGAGTATGTATTTCCTATAGTAATCTATTAAGATTTTAGTAGTTATGACCTCTAACATCTCCTTTTTCATAAGGTTTCATAATGTTTTAATTAGCCATCTGAACAATTTCACCCTGTTTAATTGTTCCAATGATTTTTGTATCCCTTTTATTTGTAACATTCCTTTTTTCCTGAATATTTCTAATTTTTTTCCATCATTCAACCCATTAGGAGGAGTTGAGCCCAGGTCTGCAACAGCCTTCCTCACATGCTTTTACCCTTCTATCAGGAGAGTCACACAAGAATCCCAAGCATGCTAAGCCCCATTTATCACATCAATCATTCTTTGGGTAAAAGGCCTAAATTTGGAACAATTTATTATTATGTAATCTAACTGAAGGTGCCTGTATTTTCAACATTTCAACACCTTTAGAAGCATTCAATTTATCATAATAAGGGTATAGTTGGACTACTCCCAATTTCAAGGTATTTCTACATAACCCTGCCTTCAGCCAGTTCAACAGATTAAGACTTCCACATTTCTGCAAAAGGTGCATTTTCTGAACCTTTTAAATGTTCCCAAGCTCCAGGTTTCGGATATCTCTTGATCTTCACTCCCTTCATTCTACATGCAAATCTTTCATAGTCTTTTCAGTGATTATCAGTTTGGCAGAGTGACATTCTGATCAAAAGAAACACCTGTACTACCCTCTGCTTTTTATCATGTCCGTTATGATTATAGACAGAATCTGTGGTGGTCACTTAACTTGGCAGACCAGAAGCCTCATACTTTTCTTAGTTACTCTCATTTTTGCCAAAGCAGCCAAAAGCAGCCAAGGCACAGAATTCTTGGCTGACTTCCCCTTCAGTCTGAGTTTCTTTTTAAATCCATTTTGCTATTTCCCTCAGCTCCAGATCTGTCCACCTCCAGATTGATATGTTTTTCCTGTTGCCACTGGTCACAGCACCATTCAAATGTATGCTAGCTTCGGCACCAAAGGTCCTTCATATGCTATTTCTTCATTTTCCTTTCTTTCAAGTAGAACTTTAACCATTATTTAATTTTAAAGCCAAGGGTCACTGCAGGTATCCTGCTCAGAGTACCAACAGCAGCAATTATAAAGGGTCAGACCATTGAAAATACTCCTGAGGCTCCACAAGGTTTACCTACATCAGCCTTTAATAAAGAAAAAGGACATAATGCAGCAGGAGCTAGAACGCACAGACAACAGACAAAATGGAGATTTCTAGGCACAGCTTCTAGACTCTTTTCTCAGTCACGTAGCACAGGCTTCAGGTGTGGATCGTGAACCACCAAGATGTATGTGAGAAATTGTGATTTGGCAGAGCCAACACACAAGTCTACTGGATGGGTCTTTTATATTCCACTGGTCATAGAACTAAAATGAGACTGAGTAACCAGGTGAGCTGAATGCAAACCGTTAATCTATGCATTTTTAATAAACAGATTAGACAAACTGGTACAAGATACCTCCAGGCAAGTTTAGAACTTTAAACAACGTATTATAAATCACTAGCTAATATAATATATTTATTTTATATCTTGATTTAAAGTCAGAATCAGAGTATCCCTGGAGACAAAAATAGAACGATCACAGAGCATCACAAGTTAACCCTATCATTAGACAAAAATTAAAAAGAAAACAAAATAAAGAATAAAAACAGCAGAAAGAAGCAGTAAAGCACAAGCTTATTTGAAAATAACTAAATACAATATCTAGAATGATAAATGAAATCTTTGTAATTAAAAACTACAGATTAGGAATTACTGAAAAAATAGAGAAATGGAAAATAAAGATATGAAAAATACTCAGAAGTCAGTGCAGAAACATAAAAAGAAGATCAATGAAAAATGAAGTTAAAAGTCATAAAAGATAAATAAACTTGGAATATATGCTCTTAGAATTAATAAATGTTACAATAGAGACAGTAATATAAACAGGATATTTGAAATAATAACTTTCCACGACAATTTAAAGCTATGTATTATAATATTCAATAAGTAAAATGAGCTTAAACAATATAAATAAAAATAATTTGACATTTTAAATATAACAAGAAAATTGCACAGTGGAGAAAAAGGATCTTAAACCCCAAATGAAAGGAGAAAGATTACCTTGCAATAAGACACTACATTAAAATATATTGTATTATATAGATTTTTAAATGATATATAAAATAAAATAATTCTCAATTGGGAATTCTATATATTTCTGAATTGTTGATAATATTGAGGACAAAATCAAGACCTTTTCAGATAAACTAGGACTCAGATAGTTTATATACAAGGTCTCTTAAGAAAACAATACTATATGATATATTTTAAGGGAAAAGAAAATTTAACTCAGAGGAAATGATATGCAAGAAGAAATTATAGGAATAGATCCTGATTCTTTAAAAATGAGTAAATTTAAATCAGCCTTTACTGCAAGAATCATAACGTGTAACTTGGGAAATAATAAAATTATAGAACTGAATAGTGGCAAAACAACTAGTGACATAGAAAGAGTGATTTTTGGTAATGCATTGTTTGGGAGGAGAGTAGAAATAGTGATTAATTTTAGACTTTGCTTAGTCATGTATGCACATCAAATTCAAAGGGTAGAACCTGAAAGATAGGGTAAATAACTTTCAAATTGAACAAGAAAATAATAATATGTTACAGTTACATAGTGCCAATCTCTATGCTAATTTTCTTATTTACATAATTAGTTGTCTCTGCAAATATATGTGGAAGGTATCTCCTTTTATGATTAACCAGGATCACATGTTCAGGATTAGTTGGCAGTGCTGTGATTTAAGCTTAGGTAATAAGGTTCCAGAGTCTGCATACTGAACCGCACACTATCATCCTGTGTCCCTGAAAAAGAGAAGAGGATGTAAAGAAATAAACAAAGGGAAATAGAACTTAATAAGAGAACATGATGAATAATAATAAAAAATTTTGTTAATCCAGTAGCAGACTGAATGGGAGAAAATAAGCAAGAAAATATTATAGAAATAATGCAAATATATTAGAAAATGCAAGAACTATAAAATGATTCTTTTTTTTTTTAAAGAAGTTGATGTTTGAATTACATAAAAATTCAGCTCTATGATGTGATAAGAGACACTCTCAAAATATAAGGGCATAGAATACTTTGAAAAAATAAGAGGTGTAATCCATGAAAAAAAATTAATAAACTGAACGTCATTAATATTAAATATTGCTGCTTTGCGATAGACACTATCAAGAGAATGTGAAGACATGCCACAGATTGGGAGAAAATATCTGTAAAAGATACACCTGATAAAGGGCTATTATGTATAAAGTAGAAAGAACTCTTAAAACTTAGCAATAAGGAAACAACCCAATTAAAAAAATGAACCAAAGACCCTAACAGGCACCAAAGAAGATACACAGAAGGCAAATCAGCATATGAGAAAATACTTACACCAGTAATCCTAACATTCTGGGAGTCTGAGGTAGGAGGATTGCTTGAGGCCAGGAGTTCAAGATCAGCCTGGGCAAAACAACAAGACCTCTCTCTACCAAAAAAAAAAAAAAAATTGCCAGGCATCATGGTAGCACATGCCTGTAGTCCCAGTTACTCAGAGGCTGAGGTGGAGGATTATTTAAACCCAGGAGTTCAAGAGTTCAAGGCTGCGGTGACCTATGATTGTGCCACTGCACTCCAGCTTTGCTGACAGAGCAAGCAAGTTTTTCCTATCTCAAAAAAAAAAAAAAAAAAAGCCCCGTATTATGTGTTGTAGGGAAATGAAAATTAAAAAGAGATACCCCCACACATGTATTAGAATGGCCAAAATCTGGAACACTGACAACACTAAATACTGACAAATATATGGAGTGGCAGGAACACTCATTCATTGACAGTGGAAATTCAAAATGACAGTTACTTTATAAGGTTGTTTGGGGATTTCTTACAAAACTAAAAACACTAGTATGATACAATCCAATAGTCGGATTCCTTGGTATTCACCCAAATGAGGTAAAAACGTATTTCTGCACAAAAACCTGCACATGGATGTTTACAGCAGCTTTATTCATAATTGTCAAAACTTGGAAACAACCAAAGTTTCCTTCATTAGGTAAATAGATAAACTATGGTACATCCAAACAATGGTATTTTATTCAGTGCCAGAAATAAATGAGCTGTCAAACCATAAAATAATGAAAGAACCTTAAATGCGTATTGCTAAGTGAAAGAAGCCAATCTGAAAGGGTTTCAGTCATTATGATTCCAACTCGATGACATTCTGGAAAAGGCAAAATTAATGAGACAGTAAAAAGATTACTGTTTAGAGGGAGGGGGAGATGAACAGGTGGAGCATAGAGGATTGTTAAGGTAGTTAAATTACACTGTGTATCATAATAGGTGATATATGTCATTATACAATTGTCAAAACCCATAAAATGTACAACAGCAATAATGAATCCTCATGTACACTATGGGTTTGGGTGATAAAGGTTCGTCAATGTAGCTTAATCAGTTGTAACAAATGTACAACGCTGGTAAGAGATGTTCATGTGGGGAAGCTGTGTGTGGAGACGACAGGGGCGTATGGAAATTCTTTGTACTTTCTGATAAATTTTGCTGTGAGTTTACAAATGCTCTAAAAACAGTCTTAAAAGAAAAAAAATCAAGGAATGGAAAAAGATACGTCAGGCAAATTATAACTGCATCTGCCCTGTTAATATGAGACAAAATAGGAATCTTAGGGTTTTTACTAGGAATTAAAGAGTTACTAAATTTGATATGAGGAAATGTTTACCAGATAACAATACCAATTATGAAATTTATCTTCCCAGCTTCTAGAAACTGTCCATATTCCTTGTCTTAGGATCTCATTTCTCTATCTTCAAAGTCAGCAATATTGTGTCTCTCTGACCATCTTCCTTTCTTACTTCTCTCTCGCTAAGCTACAGTTAGGAAACTTTCACACAAAGGTGTGGATATCAGGAGAAAAGTCTTTGTGGCCCACTAGTAATTCCTCTTGTTAATATACTCTTTGAGAAACTCTCATGCACGTGCACAGGAGACATACAGACATACTTATGCAGAGTATTAATTGCAGTATTATTTGTAATAGCGAAAACCTTGAAATAACCCAAATGCCCATTGGTTGAAGGATGGTTTAACAAATTGTAGTACCGTCAAACAATGGAATATTAAACAGTAGTTAAAATAATGAACTATATCCTCATGTATCAACATAGATAAATCTTAGAATCATGGTTGTTAAGTCAACAAAATCTAAGTTATACTTCATATTGTACCATTTTTTGAAAGCTAAAACTGGAAAAATTATATAATTTTTCATTTTCTATTTGTTTATTTCGCTAAGTTATTGGAGAACAGGTGGTGCTTGGTTACATGAGTAAGTTCTTTAGTGGTGATTTGTAAGATTTTGGTACATCCATCATCCGAGCAGGATACACTGCATCCTATTTATAGTCTTTTATCCCTCACCTCGCTCCCACCCTTCCCCCCAAGTCCTTAAAGTCCGTTGTATCATTCTTATGCCTTTGCATCCTCATAGCTTAGCTCCCACATATCAGTGAGAACATATGATGTTTGGCTTTCCATTCCTGAGTTACTTCACTTAAAGTAATAGTCTCCAATATAATCCAGGTCACTGTGAATGCCATTAATTCATTCCTTTTTGTGGCTGACTAATATTTCATCTATCTATCTATCTATATATATATGTGAGATAGATAGATGGAATATTAGTCAGCCACAAAAGGAATGAAATAATGGCATTCACAGTGACCTGGATTATATTATATATATAGAGAGAGATAGAGTATATTATATATATATCTCACATATATATCTGTATCTCTCTCTCTCTCACACACACACAGTTTCTTTATCCACTCATTGATTGATGGGCATTTGGGTTGGTTCCACTTTTTTGCAATTGTGAATTGTGCTGCTATAAACTTGCATGTGAAAGTATCTTTTTTGTAAAATGACTTATTTTCCTCTGGGTGGATACCCAGTAGTGGAATTGCTGGATCAAATGGTAGTTTCATTTTTAGTTCTTTAAAGACTCTCCACACAGTTTTACATAGTGGTTGTACAAGTTTACATTCCCACCAGCAGTGTAGAAGTGTTTCCTGATCACTGCATCCATGCCAGCATCTACTCTTTTTTGATTTTTTGATTATGGCCATTCTTGCAGGAGTAAGGTGGTATTGCATTGTTGTTTTGATTTGCATTTCCTTGATCATTAGTGATGGTGAGCATTTTTTCATATGTTTGTTGGTCATTTGTGTATCTTCTTTTGAAAATTGTCTACTCATGTCCTTAGCCCACTTTTTGATGAGACTGTTTGTTTTTTTCTTGCTGATCTGTTTGAGTTCATTGTAGCTTCTGAATATTAGTCCTTTGTTTGACTTATAGATTGTGAAGAATTTCTCCCACACTGTTTTCTGTTTACTCTCCTGACTGCTCCTTTTGCCATGCAAAAGCTCTTTAGTTTAATTAAGTCCCAGCTATATATCTTTGTTTTTATTGCATTTGCTTTTTGGTTCTTGGTCAGGAAATCCTTGTCTAGAAAGGTTTTACAATGTTATCTTTCAGAATTTTTATAATTTCAGGTCTTAGATTTAAGTCCTTAATCCACCCTGAGTTGATTTTTGTATAAGGTGAGAGATGAAGATCCAATTTTATTCCCTACATGTGGCTAGCCAATTATCCCAGCACTAGTTGTTGAAAAGAGTGTCCTTTCCCCACTTGATGTTTTTGTTTGCTTTGTCGAAGATCAGTAGGCTGTAAGTATTTGAGTTTATTTCTGAGTTCTCTATTCTTTTCCATTGGTCTATGTGCCTATTTGTATACCATTACCATGCTGTTTTGGTGACTATGGCCTTACAGTACAGTTTAAAATCAGGTAACGTGATGCCTCCAGATTTGTTCTTTTTGCTTAGTCTTGCTTTGGCTATGTGGGCTCTTTCTTTGGTTCCATATGAATTTTAGAATTGGTTTTCTAGTTTTGTGAAGAATGATGGTGGTATTTTGATTGGAGTTACATTGAATTTGTAGATTGCTGTTGGCAATATGGTCATTTTTACAATGTTGATTCTACCCATCCATGAGCACGGGATGTGTTTCCATTTGTTTGTGTCATCTATGATTTCTTTCAGCAGTGTTTTGTAGTTTTCCATTTAGAGGTCTTTCACTTTCTTGGTTAGGTATATTCCTAAATATATTATTTATTTATTTAGACATGGTGTCTCACTCTGTTGCCCAGGCTGGAGTGCAGTGGCGTGATCTTGGCTCACTGCAACCTCCACTTCCCAGGTTCCAGGAATTCTCCTGCCTCAGCCTTCCAAGTAGCTGGGACTATAGACACATGCCACCATGCACAGCTAATTTTTTGTATTTTAGTAGAGACAGGGTTTCAACATGTTGCCCAGGCTGGTGGCCAACTCCTTAGTTCAGGCAATCCACCTGCTTCGGCTTCCCAAAGTGCTGGGATTACAGGCGTGAGCCACCATGCCAGGCCTGTTTATTTGTTTATTTATTTTTGCAACTGTATTAATCAGGGTTCTCTAGAGGGACACAACTAATGGGATAGATATATATATATATATATATATATGGGAGTTTAATCAGCATTAACTCACAGGATCACAAGGTCCCACAATAGGCTGTCTGCAAGCTGAGGAGTAAAGAGAACCAGTCCAAGTCCCAAAACTGAAGAACTTGGAGTCTGTTGTTTGAGGGTAGAAAACATCCAGCATGGGGGAAAGATGTAGGCTGGGAGGCTAGGCCAGGATCTCTATTCACATTTTTCTTCCTGCTTATATTCCACTCATGCTGGCAGTTGATTGGATTGTGTCCACCCAGATTAAGGGTGGGTCTGCCTTTCCCAGTCCACTGACTCAAATGTTAATCTCCTGTGGCATTTAATTCCCAGCCTACTGACTCAAATGTTAATCTCCTTTGGCAACACCATCATAGACATACCCAGGGTCAATACATTGTATCCTTCAATTCAATCAAGTTGACACTCGGTATTAACCATCATACCAGCTATTGTAAAAGGGATTGAGTTCTTGATTTGATTCTCCATTTGGTTGCTGTTGGTGTATAGAAAACCTACTGATTTGTGTACATTAATTTTGTATCCAGAAACTTTGCTGAATTCTTTTATCAGTTTTAGGAGCTTTTTGGGAAAGTCTTTAGGGTTTTCAAGGTAGACAATCATACTATCAGTAGACAGCGATAGTTTGACTCCCTCTTTACCAATTTGGATGCCCTTTATTTCTGTCTCTTGTTTCATTGCTCTGGCTAGGACTTTCAGTACTATGTTGGTGAGAGTGGGCATCCTTGTCTTGTTCCAGTTCTCAGAAGGAATGCTTTCAACCTTTCCCCATTCAGTATTATGTTGGCTGTGGGTCTGTCAAAGATGGCTTTTATTACATTGAGTTATGTCCTTTGTATGCTGATTTTACTGACAGTTTAAACCATAAAGGGATGCTGGATTTTGTCAAATGTATTTTGTGCATCTATTGAAATGATCCTGTGATTTTTGTTTTAAATTCTGCTTATGTGGTGTATCACATTTATTAACTTGCATATGTTAAACCATCCCTGCATCCCTGGTATGAAACCCACTTGATCATGGTGGATTAGCTTTTTGATACGTTGTTGCATTTGGTTAGCTAGTATTTTGTTAAGGATTTTATCATCTATGTTCATCAGGGATATTGGTTTGTAGTTTTCTTTTTTGGTTTTATCTTTTCCTGATTTTGTTATTAGGGTGATACTGGCTTCATGATTTAGAGAGGGTTCCTTCTTTCTTTATCTTGTGGAATATTGTCAATAGGATTGGTACCAATTTTTCTTTGAATGTCTGGTAGAATTCTGCTGTGAATCTGTATGGTCCTCAATTTTTTGTTGTTGTTGGTAATTTTTTGTTACCATTTCAATCTTGCTGCTTGTTATTGGTCTGTTCTGGGCATCTAATTCTTCTTGATTTAAGCTAGGAGGGTTCCATCTTTCCAGGAATTTATTAATCTCTTCTAGGTTTTCTGGTTTATCCATGTAATGGTGTTCATAGTAGCCTTGAATAGTCTTTTGTATTTCTGTAGTGTCAGTGGTAATATCTTTCATTTCATTTCTTATTGAGCTTATTTGGATTTTCTCTCTTTTCTTGGATAATCTTGCTAATGGTCTATCGATTTTATTTATCTTTTCAAAGAGTTTTTGTTTCACTTACTTTTTGTATTGTTTTTATCATTCTGTTTTAATTTAATTTAGTTCTGCTCTGATCTTGGTTATTATTTTTCTTCTGCAGGATCTGGGTTTGGTTGGTTTTTGTTTCTCTAGTTCCTTGACCCAATGATCATTCAGGAGTAGGTTATTTAATTTCCATGTATTTGCATGGCGTTGAAGATTCCTTTTGGAACTGATTTCCAGTTTGACTCCACTATGTTCAGAGAGAGTGTTTGATGTAATTTCAATATTCTTAAATTCACTGAGGCTTGTTTTGTGGCCTATCATATGGTCTATCTTGGAGAAAGTTCCACGTACTTTTGAATATAATGTATATTGTGCAGTTATTTGATGAAATGTTCTGTATATATCTCTTCAATACATTTGTTCCAAGGTATAATTTAAATCCATTGTTTCTTTGTTGACTTTCTGTCTTGATGAGCTGTCTAGTGATTCCAGTGGAGTAATTGAAGTCCCCTGCTATTATTTTGAGGCTGTCTATCTCATTTCTTAGGTTTATTAATAATTGTTTCATAAATTTGGGAGCTCCAGTGTTAGGTGCATATATGTTTAGGATTGTGATATTTTCCTGTTGGACAAGGCCTTTACCATTATATAATGTCCCTCTTTGTCTTTTTTAACTGCTATTGCTTTAAACTTTGTTTTGTCTCATATAAGAATAGCAACCCCTGCCTACTTTTGGTGTCTATTTGCATGAAATCTGTTTTTCTACCCCTTTACCTTAAGTTTGTGTGACTCCTTATGTGTTAAGTGAGTCGAAGGCAGCAGATAGTTGGTAGGTGAATTCTTATCCATTTTTCAGTTCTGTATTTTTGAAGTGGAGAATTTAGGCTATTTACATTCAATGTTAGTATTGAATGTGAGGTACCCTTCCATGTTGCCTGTGTAACTTGATTTTTTGTCTTTTGGTTTTATTTTTTAAATCATATTTTTTTATAGGTTCTGTGAGATTTATGCTTTAAAGAGGTTCTGTTTTGATGTGCTTCAGGATTTCTTTCAAGATTTAGGCCTCCTTTTAGCAGTTCTTTTAGTGGTGGCTTGGTAATGGTGAATTGTCTCAGCATTTGTTTGTCTGAAAAATACTATATCATCTCTTCATATATGAAGCCTAGTTTCACAGGATACAAAATTCCAGGCTGATAATTGTTTTGTTTGAGGAGCCTGAAGATAGGGTCATAATCCCTTCTAGCTGGTAGGGTCTCGCTGAGAAATCTCTGTTAATCTGATAGGTTTCCCTTTATAGGTTACCTGGTGCTCTTGCCTCACAGCCCTTAAGATTTTTTCCTTCTTCTTAACTTTAGATAACCTGATGACAATGTGCCTAGGTGATGATCTTTTTGTTATGAATTTCCCAGGAGTTCTTTGTGCTTCTTGTATTTGGATGTCTAAGTCTCTAGCAAGGCCAGGGTAGTTTTCCTTGATTACTCCTCTAAATATGTTTTCCAAACATTTAGGTTTTTCTTCATCCTCAGGAATGCCTATTATTCTTAGGTTTGGTTGTTTAACATAATCCCAGACTTCTTGGATTTTTTTTTTGTATTTTCTTACACCTTTTTCTTTGTCTTTGTTGGATTTGGTTAATTCAAAGACCTTGTCTTCAAGCTCTGATTTTCTTTCTTCTACTTGTTCAGGTCTATTGCTGAGACTTACCAGAACATTTTGCATTTCTTTAAGTGTGTTCGTTGTTTTCTGAAGTTTTGATTGCTTTTTGTTTGTGCTAACTACTTCATTGAATAGTTCTCCCTTCACTTTTTGTATCATTTTCTTGATTTCCTTACATTATGCTTCACCATTCTCTGGTGCCTCTGATTAGCTTAGTAGTTAACTTTCTGAATTCTTTTTCAGGAAAATCAGAGATTTTGTGTTGGTTTAGATCCATTGCTGGTGAGCTGGTGTGATTTTTGGGAGGTGTTAAAGAGCCTTGTTTCGTCATACTATCAGAGTTGGTTTTCTGCTTCCTTCTCATTTGGGTAGGCTCTGTCAGAGAGAAGAGCTAGGGCTGAAGGCTGCTGTTCAGATTCTTTTGTCCTACGGGGTGTTTCCTTGATGTGGTCCTCCCACACTTTTTCTATAGATGTGACTTCTTGAGAACTGAGCTGTAGTGATTATTCTCTCTCTTCTGGACCTAACCACCCAACAAATCTACCAGGTTCTGGGCTGCTACTGAAGGTTGTCTGCACAAAGTCTTGTGATGGCAACCATCTCTGATTCTCTCAGCCGTGGATACGAGCACCTGTTCCAGTGGAGGTGGCAGGGAGGTGAAATGGACTCTGTGAGAGTCTTAACTTTGGTGGTTTAATGCAGTATTTTTGTGCTGGTTGGCCTCCTGCCAGCAGGTGGTGCTTTCCAGAGAGCATCAGCTATGGTAGTATGGAGAGGAACAGGCTGTAGGTGAGGTACTAGAACTCCAAGAGTATATGCCCTTTGTCTTCAGTTACCAGGGTGGGTAGTGAAGGACCACTGGGTGGGGGAAGGGCTAGGCGTATCTGAGCTCCGACTCTCCTTGGGTGCATCTTGCTGCAGCTGCTGTGTGGAATGAGGATGAGGTTCCCAGATCAATGGAATTATGATCCTAGGAGGATTGTGGCTGTCTCTACCGTCTCATGCAGGTTGTCAGGGAAGTGTGGAAAAGCCGGCAGTCACAGGCCTCACCCTGCTCCCACACAGTCCAAAGGGTCGGACTCACTCCCACTGTGCCTCCTTCCAACAGCACTGAGTCTGTTTCCTGGCAATGGGCATGCATGGCTGAGAACTTACCCCAGGCTACCCACCTCCCAGCTGTGAAAGCAAATATAGCTTTCCTTCTTCCCCCAGTCTGCACACCGGATTCACACCCTCCCCCAAGTTCTGGCCAGGAGGCTTCTTGATCAGTTCAAATTGTTACAAAGTTCCACTGGAGATTTCCTTCTCCCTGTGGCCTTTTTCCCAGTGCCTCTGGCCACTGCTCCTGAAGGATCCCTGTGAGGCCAGGCAGGAATGGCCTGCTTGGGGATCCAGCGAGCTCACAGAACCTTTCCCATTGCTTCCTCTTTGTTTTTCGTTTGGCTCTCCACACTGACTCAGCTCCAGGTAAGGTCAGAATCTTTCCCATAATCTAGACCTTTAGTTTCCCCAGTGGGGGGGTGTGTTCAGGGGTGGACAGTCCTCCTTTCCCATTTTGACAGTTCAGGCACTCACAGTATTTGGGGTGTCTCCTGGGTCCTATAGGAGCAATCTGCTTCCTTCAGAGGGTCCGTAGGTCCTCTCCTAAGCTAGCCTCTTTCTTTCCCACCATCTGCTCTTCAACAAACCATATATCTTAGTTGAACTTTTTCTGACTTAGTTACATAAACTGCTTTCTCAAGGTGAGTGGCTAAGACTGCCTCTCTGGGGAAACTTGTTTTTATAATATAATATTTTTATTGATACAAATCTGTGTCAGAAACTTTTAAAAAATTTTATGAAATTGATAAATGCCAAATTTGAAATATTGACTACTTCTGGAAGGTGGAGAGTGAGTTATACAATTAAGGAGAACTACATATGTGACCTCAAATGTATCTCGTATGATTTTTTTATTTTGAAAAATTCAGAAAAAGAATGTGCAAATGACATCAAATGGTAACATTTGACAAAAAAGGCTGCTCATTATACTCTATTATCTTTTTGTATATGTCTGAAATATTTTATTAAAAATGAATTACCAATTTATTGAGATAACAGTAGTTAGCAGTTGAGACAGGTCTGGTTCAGTTTCAACTCCCCAACATGCTAGCTATGACACATGTTACTTGATCAAGTCCTTTTACAAGTATGTCCCTCAGTTTCCTTTGAATGGGTCAGTAAGAACACCTTCCTCATTGAGTTGTGGTGAGGACAAAAAAGAATGAATTAGCATATTTAAAACACTTAAAACTTTTATTGGCAATTGCAATAATTTATTTTGTGTCAACTTGACTAGGCTATGGTGCCCAGTTGTTTGGCAAAACAGTAATCTAGACGTTGCTGTGAAGATATGTGGGGAAGCAATTAACATCTACAATCAGTAGACTTTAGGTAAAGCAGGTTATCTTTCATGATGGGATGGGTCTCATTCAATCGAAGACCTTAGGAGCAAAGAATGAGGTTTTCCAAAGAAGGAATTCTGACTTAAGTTTGTGTCATAGAAATCTCGCCTAAGTTCCTGGCCATCTGGCCTGCCCTGTAGATTTCAGATTCCTGAGTCCCCACAATTGTGTGAGCCAATTTCTTAAAATAAATCTCTCTCTCTCTTTATATGTCATCAATCTATTTATATTTATATATGTATTCTACTGGTTATGTTTTTCTGTAAAGCCTTGACTAATAGAGCAGTTTAGTAAGCCAGATGTTCTCTGTCCTCTTTTAGGTCTATATTAGCACAGCATATGTGCTATATTAGCTATATTAGCACAGTAATATGAGACTACATAAATGTTTGGGGCATAATTCAACCTGCATGTATTCTTTTTTGAGTTTTTTGGATAAGACCCTTACATACTAGTTTTACAAAATTGTCTGTGGTTTGAAATTAAATATTATCTAAAAAACATACAGGATATGTTTTTCTGTATACTAGGAGGTTGAAATTTACTTTTGAACTACTGTAGTTCAGATAAAGTAAAAAGTAATAAAGTATTTAAGAAGTAATGATAGTTAAATTAATATGCCCAACATAAAACGCATCCTGGACAAAACTGCTAAAATTTATGGAAAGATGTAAAGATATACCATGTGGCCACTAGAGGGCACACCACATCTGCCACATTTTTCTTTAAGACCAAGGACTTTTGCCTATAGACCAAAGTAGTCATGGTTCAGTCTAAGAAATAAGAAAATGAAGTTCCATTTATATTTCAATCATTATAATAGAAATACGTACAATAACATGTTAATACATCATTAATTCATTACATCAATTGAAATATACATAAAAACAATTTAAAATCAGTGCATTCACTTAAGTCATTTTTTTAACCCATTTTCAATATTTAGGTATTATATCCCAAGACCAAAATTTTGGTTTTTATTTTTTTAGTTGTACACAATACCAAAATTTAAAATGTGGGAATGCATTTGACTGAGTCAATGAATAATTAAAAAAATTAGGTTTTAAATTTATTAAAGATAAGAATCATACTTTATTTTTGAATCCCACTATATTTGCTGTCACATTTTAAGAGTGTGGATGTATTTTGTTACAAAATTCAAACATTTATACTGGACTAACATTAGGTACTTTGCAAAGGTTTATAATGCAATTCCATAAGCATCACTTTACTAGACATAAAATGGGGTGATAATATCAGTCAAATCATATTCTCCAGGAATTCAGGGCCAGGTGATATACTTGCGTGTCACAACAAGACACTCAAGGAAATGATTTTATCTTTTTGTTAGTTGTTGGGGAACTCACTTGGGATCTTCTATTGATGAACCCTCAGATTCACCGCTTCTTTCAAGCAGTGGGCATGTTGGCTCCATGTTCCCTCTTTCTCAAACCCCTAGGAATTCAATTTAGTTCCCTTTTTACATGGTAATTACTATACCACCATCTTAATTGGCATCTCTTACTCTGTTTCTCTTTTTGAATCCCCTTCTATAAAGCTACCAGATCAATTATTTACTGACACATAATATTTGTACATATTTATGGGGTTCCTGTGATATTTTGTTACATGCACAGATAGTGTAATAATTAAGTCAGGGTATTTAGGATATACATCGTCTCAAGTATGTATCATTTCTATGTGCTGGGAACGTTTTCAGTCCTCTGTTCTAGCTATTTTGAAATATAAAACATATTGTTGTTAAACATGGTCACTCTATTATCAAACGTTAAAACTTACTCCTTCTATCTAACTAGATATTTGTATGCACTAACCAATCTCTCTTCATTCCTCACCTGCTAACCAATCTCTCTTCATTCCTCACCTGCCACCCATACACCCTTCCCACACTTCCCAACTTCTAGTATCTATCATTCCACTCTCTACCTCCATGATATAAACTTTTTTAACTCCCCCATATGAGTGAGAACGTGCGATATTTGACTTTCTGTGCCTGACTTATTGCAGTTAACATAATGACTTCTAGTTCCACCCATGTTTCTGCAAATGACATGACTTCAACCTTTTTTTATGGCCAAATACTATAGTATTCCATTATGTGTATATATCACATTTAATTTATTCATCCACTGATGAAAGTTTAGGTTGATTCCATACTTCTGAAATTGTCATCAGTGCTATAATAAACATAAGGATGTAAACATCCCTTTGATATACTGATTTCCTTTCTTTAGGATAAATATATAGTAGTGAGATTACTGGATCATATAGTAGTTATAGTTTTTTTTGAGAAATATTCATACTGTTTTTCATAGTGACTGTACTAATTTATATTCCCACCAACAGCATGTAAGAGTTCTTTTTTTTTCTTCATTTTCACCAGCATCTCTCTTTGATTGTTTTTAACAATAGCCATTCTAACTGGGATTTAAAAAATCTTATTGTGATTTGATTTACATTCTTCTGATGATTAGCGATGTTGACCATTTTTCACATACTTTTTGGCTGTTTGTATGCCTTCTTTTGAGAAGTGTCTATTCATATTCTTTACCCAGTTTTTAATGGGATTATTTGTTGTTTTTTTTTTTCCTGTTGAGTCATTCGAGTTTCTTGTGTATTCTGGTTATTAGTGCACTGTCAGATGAATACTTTGCAAATATTTTCTCCCATTCAGCAGGTTGTCTCCTCACTCTGTTGATCGTTTCCTTTGCTGTACAGAAGTCTTTTAGTTTAATATAGTCCCATTTGCCTATTTTTGTTCTTGTTGGCTATGCTTTATAGGTCTTAGCTGTAAAATCCTTGCCTAAAACAATATCCTGAAGTGTTTCCCCTATTTTTTCCAATTACCATTTATTGAAAAGGGTGTCCGTTTCTCAATGTATGTTAATGGCACCTTTGTCAAAAATCAGTTGATTATGAATACATGGATTTATTTCTGAGTTCTCAATTCTGTTTCATTGGTCTATGTGCCTGTTTTTATACAAGTATTATGCTATTTTGGTTACTAAAGCCTTGTAACATAAAGTCAGGTAGTGTGATGCCTCCAGGTTTATTTTTTTGCTTAGGATTGCTCTGGCTATTTGGGTTCTTCTTTGGTTTCATAAAAGTTTTAGAATTGTTTATTCTATTTTTGTGAAAAATGGCATTAGTATTTTGATAGGGATTGCATTGAATCTTTAGATTGCTTTGGCATTTTAACAGTATTAATTATTCTAATCTATAAACATATAATTTTTTCCCATTTCTTTGTGTCCCCTTTAATTTCTTTCATAAATATTTTCTAGTTTTCCTTGTAGAGATCTTTCACTTCCTAGATTCCTAGGTATTTCCTAGTAATTCCTAGGTATTTTAGGTTTTTTGCAACTATTGTAAATGGGATTACCTTCCTGATTTTTTTCTCAGCTAGTTCATTATTGTTGTATGGGAATCCTATCGATTTTTCATATGTCAATTTTGTACCATACAACTTTAATACATTTATTTATCAGATCTCAGAGTTCTTTGGAGTCTTTAGGTTTTTTAATTACAAGATTACACTATCATCAAAGAGGGTGATATGGGTTGGCTGTGTACCCACCCAAATCTCAATTTGAATTTTAGCTCCCATAATTCCCACATGTTGAAGGAGGAACCCAATGGGAGATAATTTGAATCATGTGATAGTTTCCCCATACTATTCTCATTATTGTGAATAAGTCTCACAAGATCTGATGGTTTCATAAGGGATTTCCCCTTTTGCTTGGCTCTCCTTCTCTCTTGCCTGCCACCATGTAAGATGTGCCTTTGCCTTCCACCATGATTATGAGGCCTCTCCAGCTATGTAGAACTGTGAGTCTATTAAATCTCATTTCTTTATAAATTACCCAGTCTCACGTATGTCTTTATCAGCAGCATGAAAACAGATGAATACAGTAAATTGTACATTGAACTTGAGGGAGATGATTTAGGGTATCTGGTGGAAGAAATTTCTAAGCAGCAAAGCATTCAAGAGGTGACTTTGGATGCTGTTAAAAGCATTCAGTTTTAAAAGGGAAACAGCATAAAAGTTTGGAAAATTTGCAGCCCAATGATGTGATAGAAAAGAAAAACCTGTTTTCTGAGGAGAAATTCAAGTGGACTGTAGAAATTTGCATAAGCAATGAGGAGCCAAATGTTAGTCAGCAAGACAATGAGGAAAATGTCACCAGAGCATGTCAGAGACCTTTGCAGCAATCCCTCCCATCACAGGCCTAGATGCCTAGGAGGAAAAAATGGTTTTGTGGCTCAGGCCCAGTGTCCCTGTACTTTGTGCAGCCTAGGGACTTGGTGCTCTGCATCCTAGCCACTGAAGCTGTGGTTAAAATGGGCCAAGGTACACAGCTCAGGCCATGGCTACAGAGGGTGCAAGTCCCAAATCTTGGCAGCTTCAACATGGTGTTGAGCCCGTGGGTGCACGGAAGTTAAGAACTGAGGTTTAGGAACCTCTGCCTAGATTTCAGAGGAGGTATGGAAATGCCTGGGTGTCCAGGCAGAAGTTTGCTGCAGTGGTGGAGCCCTCATAGAGAAGGTCTGCTAGAGCAGTGCAGAAGGGAAATGTGTCATGGAAGCCCCCACACAGAGTCCCCACTGGGGCACTGCCCAGTGGAGCTGTGAGAAGAGGGCCACCATCCTCCAGACCTTAGAAAGGTAGATCCACTGACAGTTTACACCATGAACCTGGAAAAGCCAGACACTCAATGCCAACTGTGAAACAGCCAGGAAGGGACTGCATCCTGCAAAGCCATAGGGGTGCAGCTGCCCAAGATCATGGGAACCCACTTCTTGCATCAGTGTGACCTGGATGTCATCAGTGAAAAGAGGTCATTTTGGAGCTTTAATATTTGACTGCTCTACTAAATTTCAGACTTGCATAGGGTCTGTAGCCCCTCTGTTTTGGCCAATTTCTCACATTTGGAATGGGTGTATTTATCCAATGCTTGTACACCATTGTATCTAAGAAGTAATTCACTTGCTTTTTATTTTACAGGCTCATGGGCAAAAGGGACTTGCCTTTTCTTGGATGAGACTTTGGACTGTGGACTTTTGGGTTAATGATGTAGTGAGTTAAGACTTCGGGGGACTGTCGGGAAGGCATAATGGGGTTTGAAATGTGAGGAAGAGATTTGGGAGGAGCCAGAAGTGGAATGATATGGTTTGGCTCTGCCCCATCCAAATCTCCTCTTGAATTTTGGTTCCCATAATTCCCACATGTTGTGGAAGGGACATGGTGGGAGATAATTGAATTATGGGGGCAGTTTCCCCCATACTGTTCTTGTGATAGTGAATACATCTCACAAGATCTGATGATTTTATAAGGGGATTCCCCTTTCACTTGGGTCTCATTCTTTCTTGCCTGCTGCCATGTAAGACATGCCTTTCACCTTCTACCATGATTGTGAGGCCTCCTGAGCCACATGGAACTGTGAGTTCATTAATCTTTTCTTTATAAATTATACAGTCTCAGGTATCTCAGGTATCTTTTTATCAGCTGCATGAAAACAGACTAATAGAGAGGGACAGTTTGACTTTTTTGTTTCCAATTTCGATGGCTTTTTGTCTTTCTTTTGGCTAACTCCTCTGGCTAGGACTTCCAGAACTATGTTGAATAGAAGCAGTAAAAGTGGGCATTCTTGTCTTTTTCCAGTTCTTATAGGAAAGGCCTTCAGTTTTTCTCCATTCAGTATGATTTTAGCTGTGGGTTTGTCATATATGGTCTTTGTTCTATTGAGGCCATATATAAACATTATTATGTCCATTTGAGGCATAACAGATATTGAAAATTTTTATCCCTCTGGGATAAAAATGCTTAACCAACTAGGCATGGAAGGACATAATAAAGGGGGCCTTTTTATGTTGAGCATTTTTATCCTGAAGAGATGTTAAATTTTATCAAAGCCTTTTCTGTGTCTATTGAGATGATTATACTCTTTACTTTTCAATCTGTTAATGATATATATATACATATGTTATATAACATATGTATATATATATGATTGATTTAATTGATTTGCCTGTGTTGAACCACCCTGGCATCCCTGGGATAAATCTTACCTGATCATGGTATGTTATCTTTTTGATACACTATTGGATTCAGTTTGCTGCTATTTTGTTGATGGTTTTTGCATCAAATTTCATCAGGAATATTGGTCTGTAGTTTTTTTGTTGTTGTTGTCATTACATTCTTGTCTCTTTTGGTATAAGGGTAACAATGGCATTGTAGAATAAGTTAGAGAGAATTTCTTCCTTTTCAATTGTTTTGGATAGTTTGAAAAGAACATATAAATGGCCAACAGGTATATGAAAAATGGTCAACAGCACTAATCATCAGGAAAATGCAAATCAAATCACAATGAGATATCTTATCCCAGTTAGAAGTAGAGGTGGATCACGAGCCCATGAGTTTGAGACCAGTCTGGGCAACATAGCAAGACTCAGATTCTACAAAAGAGTTAAAAAATAAGCCAGATGTGGCATATCGTTGGTTGCTTTTAAAAAATTTATTCTACCATATGACCCAGCCATCCCATTACTGGGTATATAACCAAAGGATTATAAATCATGCTCCTATAAAGACACATGCACACGTATGTTTATTGTGGCACTATTCACAATAGCAAAGACTTGGAATCAACCCAAATGTCCATCAGTGACAGACTGGATTAAGAAAATGTGGCACATATACACCGTGGAATACTATGCAGCCATAAAAAAGGATGAGTTTATGTCCTTTGTAGGGACATGGATGCAGCTGGAAACCATCATTCTCAGCAAACTATCACAAGAACAGAAAACCAAACACCGCATGTTCTCACTCATAGGTGGGAACTGAACAATGAGATCACTTGGACTCGGGAAGGGGAACATCACACACCGGGGCCTATCATGGGGAGGAGGGAGCGGGGAGGGATCGCATTGGGAATTATACCTGATGTAAATGATGAGTTGATGGGTGCTGATGAGTTGATGGGTGCAGCACACCAACATGGCACAAGTATACATATGTAACAAACATGCACGTTATGCACATGTACCCTAGAACTTAAAGTATAATAAAAAAAAAAGTTAAAAAAAAATTTATTCAACCAGTCTATATCACTTAAGTATAAAGTTTAATTGTTAACTGTTAAGCAAAGTGGAAGTAGGACTTGGTGATTTTAGAAATTTCAGTCTCTCCAGGTTACAAAAGATGCTACAATTAGGAGATTTGCTGTCAGAAAAGATACTTCCAAGAGACAGCCAACGATACAGTGTATTAGGTAAGGATTCACGTTAGGGATTCAAAAGAAAAGAGTTCTGATGTGTTGACTAGGATCACATTCTATGAGAGTTTATGTATCAGACAGAAGACTTTCACATTAATGTGTTATCTAAAATTGTTAGGGATGTAATGGCTTGAGAGTAGCATAATGAAATCATTACTTATGCAAAATGGATTTGGAATGGGCTGCAAAACAGTCTTTGTTGTCATAATAAAAAGATAACTTCCACATCACAACAATAGTAACTAAACTTTCTAGTTTTATATATATTTTAACTTTTAGCTTCTCTAGAGCAGGCACACTCTTATCTTTCATTTTGAGTGTTTCCCATAAAGCCAACTGTGATAAAACACAGTTATTGTTGGTTGAATGTATAAATCTACAAAATGACATCCAGGTTAAACTTCTTTTAATTTTTTACTGTTCTGTCATATTTAGGTCAATGTAGTAGAGTGGGAAGCATACACAATTTAGTCAAGTCAGACAGAAGTCATAGGTCTGAGTTTCATCTACTAGCTGTGGAACATTGGGAAATTTTTTAACCTTTTCTGAATCTGAAAAAAAGATAGTACAATTGCAATGATAATATTGCAAAGAGCTTGGGAAAAAAATTATAAGAAAAATTGTACCCCCAAACCTGTATTATATTCCTATTGTTACTGTAACAAATTTTGATGAACTAAGTGGTTTAAAACAACACAAATTAGTTATCTTATGGTTCTGCAGGTCATAAATCTAAAATGGATTTCACTGGATCAAAATCAAAGTGTTGGCAGGGCTGTATTGCTTTCTGGAGACTAAAAAGATGAGTTTTCTTGCCTTTTGCATTTTATAGAGGCTATCCATATTCCTTGACTAGTGATCCCCTTCTATCTTCAAAGCCAGCATTAACCAGTTAGGTCTTTCTCACATTGCATTACTCTAACACTACTCTAACTTTTCTACCTCCCTTTTTAGCATATAAATTATACTTGTAATTACATTACTAGATTATTTTAGACAATCTAGGACAATCTCATTATTTGTAAGGTTAGCTGACTAGCAACCTTAATTTTGTCTGTCACTTTAATTCTTTCTTGCTATATAACAACCTATTCACAGTTTCTGGGGATTAGGACATGAATATTTTTTGGGTAATGGCATTATTCTGCCTATAACAGTCTACTTTTTGGCTTCAAATATTCACATCTGTCTAACATTCCAGGTACATTCATCCCATTTTAACATTCCAAAAGTCTTAATTAATTATAGCATCAAAGCAAAGTTTAATAGCTCATCAAAATATCATCAACTCCAAAGTCCCAAATCTCCTTATCTAAATCAGGTGTGGGTAAGGCTTTTGATATAATCCATCCAGAGTCACAATTCATCTCTAGCTGTGATTCACTGAAATTCAAGACATTAGTTATGCTCACCCAAAATGAAATGGTAGACAGGCTAATGATAATAGTATCCATACACTTTCATTTAAAATGGAAAGAAAAGAAAAAAATAGAAAAAGAAAGAAAGGCATTGCTAATCCAAGTCATTCTTATATCATCTGGATAAGCTTCATTTGGTTTCAAGTCCTGGAACTAATCCTCTGAGATTGTGACTTTACCTTCTGTGCACCTGACTATGCCCTAGGAGTTATTCTTTCTCATGAAAGAGAGCACATGTTTGCAGATTATTTGTTTTATCAATCTGTTTAAGGATGTTGTAGCCAGTACTCTCTTTGTCTTTTTTGATCCAAGGTCTAAACTGGCAGCATTTCTGCCGGTATAACACTGTCAAGAACATTGTGGGTCTCCCATGCCTAATCTCTTCAAAGAGCTCCGTGTATAAATGTGTCTTTTGATTATTCTGAGTCACTAGACAAAAGTTGTTTAGCCATGCCTTTGGTTGCCTCTTGAAAGTATGCTTTTCTGATAACAAATCTCCTAATTATAGCATCTTTTGTAATCTGGAGAGACTGAAGCTTCCAAAATCTTCAAGTCCTAGTTCCACTTTGTTTAACAGTTTAAAGTTAAACTATCTCTTTCCTCTTGCTTTTTGCTATAAGCCACAAGAAGAAACCAGCTGCACCTGAACACTTTGCTTGGAAATGTCCTGTTACTTAAGTCTATCATTTACAAGTTCTGCTTTTCACACAACTGAAGGACACAATTCAGCTAAGCTTTCTGACACTATATAGCAAGGATATCTTTTCATTCAATTTTCAATAGCATGTTCCTTATTTTTGAGCCCTCACTGGCAGCACTTTTAAGATTTATATTTCTCTAAATAATCTCTTCATAATTATGTATTCTCTAAGATGATATTATTTCTCTGGCATCACAGTTAATATAAATATTCTATAAGGAACCCCTTTATGACAGTTTAGGCAGTCTAAGAAAATACATGTTTTCTTTACCATGCCCTTCCCTTTATTCTAAATTCTCACTAGCAACGTTGTTAATATCCATATTTCTACTAACGGTCTATTAAAGGAAATCTAGGCTTTTCCAATCATATACCTCAAAATTTTTCCAGCTTCTACCCATTACCCAATTCCAAAGTCATTTCCATATTTTTAGGTATTTGTTACAGCAGTACCCTACTTGCAGTTATCAAAATCTGTGTTTGTCAGAGTTCAACTGGAGAAGCAGATCCATAAAGAGATTGCTATTATGAAATTTATTACAAGGAACTGGCTTACATGATTCTTTGGGCTATCTAGGTAAGCCTGAAATCCATGAATGAATTTCTTACTCACTAAGAAGATTGAGCTTTATTTTCAAGACTTTTCAACAGATTGAATCAAGCCCACTCAGATCATGAATAACCTTTTACTTAAAGTTGATTTATTAAAGATTTTATTAACATCTACAAAATACCTTTACAGAAATACCTACATTTGTTTTTGAATAATTTGGGACTATGGCCTAGCCAAGTTGACATATCAAACACATCAAGGGATTATCAGACTCTGTCACTCTAACATAACCATTATTATACTTTTCTTTGTCCTTATAGACATTAGAGATACTTATTTTCATAATATACATTGATATCTATTTGTTTTGTGGATTTTCATCATAGATCTTTTAGATGCTATTGAAAACTTTCCATAGTTAAATAGATCATAATTATATAATGTTTAGTCTAATTTTTACCACAATTGACATTTCCTTTCATTTTTTACATTAGAAATTGCACCATAATTAATAACTATATGTTAACACTTTTTTATGCCCCTCTATTTTTCCTTTATTTTAAAAGGAATATACCTCAAAATATAATCAAACAGCTTCAGAGATGAAAGGAGTTTCTCATAAAAGTTTTTGGATGCAACTGGAAAAACGGCACACCACTCAGTCTCCACTCTCCACTGCAGAAAGTTTCATCTTTCACTTCTTAAAGTTTTACTCTAACCTCACCCTTTGTGTCCATGCTCCTGAATTCTCTTGGTCATGAGATGACGAGCTCAGATAACACCTTAGACAACGAGGCCAGTGACTCTGACCTGTTTCGTAGGCTCACAATAGATGCCAGGAAAACTGAATCTCTAATTGGAACTATAAGAATTGATTAATCTCTGTGGGGTCGGTGGTGATATCACCTTTATCATTTTTTATTGCATCTATTTGATTCTTCTCTCTTTTCTTCTTTATTAGTCTTGCTGGCAGTCTGTCAATTTTGTTGATCTTTTCAAAAAACCAACTCCTGGATTCATTGATTTTTTGGAGGGTTTTTTGTGTCTCTATCTCCTTCAGTTCTGCTCTGATCTTAGTTATTTCTTGCCTTCTGCTAGCTTTTGAATGTGTTTGCTCTTGCCTCTCTAGTTCTTTTAATTGTGATGTTAGAATGTCAATTTTAGATCTTTCCTGCTTTCTCTTGTGGGCATTTAGTGCTATAAATTTCCCTCTACACACTGCTTTAAATGTGTCCCAGAGATTCTGGTATGTTGTATCTTTGTTCTCATTGGTTTCAAAGAACATCTTTATTTCTACCTTCATTTTGTTACGTACCCAGTAGTCATTCAGGAGCAGGTTGTTCAGTTTCCATGTAGTTGAGCGGTTTTGATTGAGTTTCTTAGTCCTGTGTTCTAGTTTGATTGCACTGTGGTCTGAGAGACAGTTTGTTATAATTTCTGTTCTTGTACATTTGCTGAGGAGTGCTTTACTTCCAATTATGTGGTCAATTTTGGAATAAGTGCGATGTGGTGCTGAGAAGAATGTATATTCTGTTGATTTGGGGTGGAGAGTTCTATAGATGTCTATTAGGTCTGCTTGCTGCAGAGATGAGTTCAATTCCTGGATATCCTTGTTAACTTTCTGTCTCGTTGATCTGTCTAATGTTGACAGTGGGGTGTTGAAGTCTCCCATTATTATTGTATGGGAGTCTAAGTCTCTTTGTAAGTCTCTAAGGACTTGCTTTATGAATCTGGGTGCTCCTGTATTGGGTGCATATATATTTAGGATAGTTAGCTCTTCCTGTTGAATTGTTCCCTTTACCATTATGTAATGGCCTTCTTTGTCTCTTTTGATCTTTGATGGTTTAAAGTCTGTTTTATCAGAGACTAGGATTGCAACCCCTGCTTTTTTTTTTTGTTCTCCATTTGCTTGGTAGGTCTTCCTCCATCCCTTTATTTTAACCCTATGTATGTCTCTGCATGTGAGATGGGTCTCCTGAATACAGCAGACTGATGGGTCTTGATTCTTTATCCAGTTTGCCAGTCTGTGTCTTTTAATTGGAGCATTTAGTCCATTTACATTTAAGGTTAATATTGTCATGTGTGAACTTGATCCTGCCATTATGATATTAACTGGTTATTTTGCTCGTTAGTTGATGCAGTTTCTTCCTAACCTCGATGGTCTTTACATTTTGGCATGTTTTTGCAACGGCTGGTACCGGTTGTTCCTTTCCATGTTTAGTGCTTCCTTCAGGGTCTCTTGTAAGGCAGGCCTGGTGGTGACAAAATCTCTAAGCATTTGCTTATCTGTAAAGGATTTTATTTCTCCTTCACTTATGAAACTTAGTTTGGCTAAATATGAAATTCTGGATTTAAATTTCTTTAAGAATGCTGAATATTGGCCCCCACTCTCTTCTGACTTGTAGAATTTCTGCTGAGAGATCTGCTGATAGTCTGATGGGCTTTCCTTTGTGGGTAACCCGACCTTTCTCTCTGGCTGCCCTTAAGATTTTTTCCTTCATTTCAACTTTGGTGAATCTGGCAATTATGTGTCTTGGAGTTGCTCTTCTCGAGGAGTATCTTTGTGACGTTCTCTGTATTTCCTGAATTTGAATGTTGGCCTGCCCTACTAGGTTGGGGAAGTTCTCCTGGATGATATCCTGAAGAGTGTTTTCCAACTTGGTTCCATTTTCCCCCTCACTTTCAGGCACCCCAATCAGACGTAGATTTGGTCTTTTTACATAATCCCATACTTCTTGCAGGCTTTGTTCATTTCTTTTTCTTCTTTACCATCAGAGAATACTATAAACACCTCTATGCAAATAAACTAGAAAATCTAGAAGAAATGGATAATTTCCTGGACACTTACACTCTCCCAAGACTAAACCAAGAAGAAGTTGAATCCCTGAATAGACCAATAGCAGGCTCTGAAATTGAGGCAATAATTAATAGCCTACCAACCAAAAAAAGTCCAGGACCAGATGAATTCACGGCCCAATTCTACCAGAGGTACAAGGAGGAGCTGGTACCCTTCCTTCTGAAACTATTCCAATCAATTGAAAAAGAGGGAATCCTCCCTAACTCATTTTATGAGGCCAAAATCATCCTGATACCAAAGCCTGGCAGAGACACAACAAAAAAAGAGAATTTTAGACCAATATCCCTGATGAACGTCGATGTAAAAATCCTCAATAAAATACTGGCAAAATGGATTCAGCAGCACATCAAAAAGCTTATCCACCATGATCAAGTGGGCTTCATCCCTGGGATGCAAGGCTGGTTCAACATTCACAAATCAATAAACGTAATCCAGCATGTAAACAGAACCAAAGACAAGAACCACATGATTATCTCAATAGATGCAGAAAAGGCCTTTGACAGAATTCAACAGCCCTTCATGCTAAAAATGCTCAATAAATTCGGTATTGATGAAACGTACCTCAAAATAATAAGAGCTATTTATGACAAACCCACAGCCAATATCATACTGAATGGGCAAAAACTGGAAAAATTCCCTTTGAAAACTGGCACAAGACAGGGATGCCCTCTCTTACCACTCCTATTCAACATAGTGTTGGAAGTTCTGACTAGGGCAATCAGGCAAGAGAAAGAAATCAAGGGTACTCAGTTAGGAAAAGAAGAAGTCAAATTGTCCCTGTTTGCAGATGACATGATTGTATATTTAGAAAACCCCATTGTCTCAGCCCAAAGTCTCCTTAAGCTGATAAACAACTTCAGCAAAGTCTCAGGATACAAAATTAATGTGCAAAAATCACAAGCATTCTTATACACCAGTAACAGACAAACAGAGAGCCAAATCATGAATGAACTTCCATTCACAATTGCTTCAAAGAGAATAAATACCTAGGAATCCAACTTACAAGGGATGTAAAGGACCTCTTCAAGGAGAACTGCAAAACACTGCTCAGTGAAATAAAAGAGGACACAAACAAATGGAAGAACATACCATGCTCATGGATAGGAAGAATCAATATCGTGAAAATGGCCATACTGCCCAAGGTCATTTATAGATTCAATGCCATCCCCATCAAGCTACCAATGACTTTCTTCACAGAATTGGAAAAAATTGCTTTAAAGTTCATATGGAACCAAAAAAGAGGATGCATTGCCAAGACAATCCTAAGTCAAAAGAACAAAGCTGGAGGCATCACGCTACCTGACTTCAAACTATACTACAAGGCTACAGTAGCTAAAACAGAATGGTACTGGTACCAAAACAGAGATATAGACCAATGGAATAGAACAGAATCCTCAGAAATAATACCGCACATCTACAGCCATCTGATCTTTGACAAACCTGAGAAAAACAAGAAATGGGGAAAGGATTCCCTATTTAATAAATGGTGCTGGGAAAATTGGCTAGCCATAAGTAGAAAGCTGAAACTGGATCCTTTCCTTACTCCTTATACGAAAATTAATTCAAGATGGATTAGAGACTTAAATGTTAGACCTAATACCATAAAAACTCTAGAAGAAAACCTAGGTAGTACCATTCAGGACATAGGCATGGGCAAGAACTTCATGTCTAAAACACCAAAAGCAATGGCAGCAAAAGCCAAAATTGACAAATGGGATCTAATTAAACTAAAGAGCTTCTGCACAGCAAAAGAAACTACCATCAGAGTGAACAGGCAACCTACAGAATGGGAGAAAATTTTTGCAATCTACTCATCTGACAAAGGGCTAATATCCAGAATCTATAAAGAACTCAAACAAATTTACAAGAATAAAACTAACAACCCCAACAAAAAGTGGGCAAAGGATATGAACAGACATTTCTCAAAAGAAGACATTCATACAGCCAACAGACATATGAAAAAATGCTCATCATCACTGGCCATCAGAGAAATGCAAATCAAAACCACAATGAGATACCATCTCACACCAGTTAGAATGGCAATCATTCAAAAGTCAGGAAACAACAGGTGCTGGAGAGGATGTGGAGAAATAGGAACACTTTTACACTGTTGGTGGGACTGTAAACTATTTCAACCATTATGGAAAACAGTATGGCGATTCCTCAAGTATCTAGAACTAGATGTACCATATGACCCAGCCATCCCATTACTGGGTATATACTCAAAGGATCATAAATCATGCTGCTATAAAGACACATGCACACGTATGTTTATTGTGGCACTATTCACAATAGCAAAGACTTGGAATCAACCCAAATGTCCATCAGTGACAGACTGGATTAAGAAAATGTGGCACATATACACCATGGAATCCTATGCAGCCACAAAAAAGGATGAGTTTATGTCCTTTGTAGGGACATGGATGCAGCTGGAAACCATCATTCTTAGCAAACTATCACAAGAACAGAAAACCAAACACCGCATGTTCTCACTCATAGGTGGGAACTGAACAATGAGATCACTTGGACTCGGGAAGGGGAACATCACACACCGGGGCCTATCATGGGGTGGGGGTGGATTGCATTGGGAGTTATACCTGATGTAAATGATGAGTTGATGGGTGCTGACGAATTGATGGGTGCAGCACAACAACATGGTACAAGTATACATATGTAACAAACCTGCATATTGTGTACATGTACCCTAGAACTTAAAGTATAATAATAATAAAAAATTAAAAATTAAAAAAGAATTGATTAATCTATCTAGTTGCTCTCCATCTCATATATGGCACGATAATATTATATTCCTGCACATCAGAACTAATTTCGTCTCTATAAAATGCATGTCTTTATTCACTTGCTAAGTTCAAATGTCATCGCATTTCTAAAAGCACTTATTTCTTCTGCCCAAGCAGAGTTAATTACTTGTGTATAGGCATTCCTAAACCATTTTTTTAATGTCTCTGTTTTAATAGTAATACCAGTCATATTGGATGATAGGCATTATAGTTATTGGTTGAAGTATGTCTCTCTCACTAGTCTGTGAGCTGCTTGAGTTTGGGGTTATTTTAATTTTTTTTTTTAATTTGATCACTCTACAGAATTTTTTTCATAGAAGTCAGAGAAAGCAATACTATAGGCCTCTTTTACACTACTTTTTCTTTATTTCTCTATGGCATTTTGGTGCTGTCAGTAATATTGTCTTCTTAAGATTTCCCTCTTCTCTTTCTTATATGATGCCACTCTTTCTTCTGGGTTTCCAGCTCTTTCTTCTTCGTCCTTAAGAATCCTTTGTCCTAGTTTGACCCTATAATGACAGTGCCATCAAGGCTGCACCATCAGACCTTTCCTTTTCAGAGTGATGTCACTAGTTTTAAATTAGAAAATAACTGTAATTTATTTTATTGAATTTAAACTTCACCAATTCATGAATACATAGGCTAACCTCCTAAGGATTTAAGCAGAGATAAAATGACAATTATGCAAAGACATAACTGAAGAGTTTAATGTTTTTCAGGGAAAGACTGAACTAGATAATCACTTTAATATAATTGCAGAATTCAGAACTCATACACTTAGAGCAAAGCTCATTCACACAACTATTTTTTTAATTCAGATTTTTAGGGTGCTGAATTAATTTAATTTTTGAAATTAGCAATAATTTCATTTTCAAAATTAATTTTTTTAACGGAGAGGTTTTTTTTTTAAAGAAAGCTTGGCCCTAATTCTTTTGAATATCTCTCCTTAATGTTAACAAAATATATAAATACTTGACCAATAAAGGTTAACATTAATTTAGAAGATATGTAATTTACTCCCATTTCCAAAGTAGTAGAATCTGCTTTCACAATGTATCACTGAATTGAAATACATCTAAGAAATACTGTCTTGAATATATCCTAGATGCTACATGCTGTTTGGTAGAAATAAGTAAATATCAGCCTCTGCTTAATCTTAATCACTCACTGAGCTATCATGAAAGATCAGACTGTCAAATTAGACTCACAAGAATCAGATGACTTACTCAGTGTCAAGCGTCACTATAATTCCAAGGACATAGCTACTCAAGAGGCACAAGTGAAACAAAGAGAGGTCTGGGACCTCCCAATGTTCTTTCTTTCAGCCATGCCCTCTGGCCTTAAATAATAGATAAGATCTCCAGGTGAGATGTGTGAGATTTACTTCACTCATCAGGAAACATTTAAATTATAGAACATTTCCGGTTCATATTCCAGAGAATTCTATAATTTACAAAGCATTCTACAGAGATCCATGTCTCATAAATCCATAAATTTCAGGTTCATTTACCCTGAGTTATTTTTAGCCAGGAATATTCGGCTAAGAGTATTCTGTACAGAAGGTGGATATATATATATATATATATATATATATATATATATATATATAGTCTTTTAACCAAGAGGTCCAGGAGAAAAGGTGATTGAGCAAAGTCATTTGATTTCTTCACCATCTCCCCAATCCTCTCACCCAGAGCATCCCTCTGGAAAGGGAATAAATGTATCATAGGCAGGTTGTCTAACTTCTTTCTTACAATATACTGGAGAATAGAGAAGGTTGTGAAACTTGTATGCACACCTACAATAGAAATAAAACAAGACCTTCTCTATTCTCCGGTATATGTGAGTGAGAAACAAATTAGGCTAGGCACCTGCCTGTGATCCCTTTGCTCCTCTTTCCAGGGATGCTCTGGGCGGGAGGGTTGGGGTGATGGTGGAGAAAGCAGACGACGGCTCAATCACCTTTTCTTCTGGACCTTTACGTAAAAAGACTGATAACATATTTTAAAGAAGTCTTCTTTATAGAATACTCTTTTTTTTTTTTTTTTTTTTTTTTTTTTTTTTTTTTGAGACGGAGTCTCGCTCTGTCGCCCGGCTGGAGTGCAGTGGCCGGATCTCAGCTCACTGCACGCTCCGCCTTCGGGTTCACGCCATTCTCCTGCCTCAGCCTCCCGAGTAGCTGGGACTACAGACGCCCGCCACCTCGCCCGGCTAGCTTTTTGTATTTTTTTTAGTAGAGACGGGGTTTCACCATGTTAGCCAGGATGGTCTCGATCTCCTGACCTCGTGATCCGCCCGTCTCGGCCTCCCAAAGTGCTGGGATTACAGGCTTGAGCCACCGTGCCCGGCCTATAGAATACTCTTAACAATTGCTAGTGTATGTGCACAGACAAGTTTTCCCAAAACTTATAGAAAGAGTAATAAAAATGTATAAATTTGTGTGGCAAACAGATGTTTCCCTGAAAGGTAAGACAGTATCATTTATTACAGAATATTGTAACAGACTTTTAATGAGACAAAAGAATAAACAGAGGTAATTAGGAATAGGACCATTCAAGATACAGATGAAATTAAAAGCGCTGGACTTTGACTTTCTTTTATGAAAGGGCTCATTATCACAGCACAGGCAGAAGAATGCTGTTGTGAAATGGTAATCATCTACTAACTTGCCTTTTCTCTTTCCACTAGTTTCTGATCTCCTTAATGGCTCTCCTGTTTACTATTTTATAGCCAGTGCTGATAAAACAGTACACAAAAAATATTTATAATGAATGAATGTGTTTTTCAAAAATTATATATTTCTGTATTTATCAATGTGTTTTTTTCTAGCACAATTAAAAACCTAATTTATGATTTCTGCATCACTGTTACCACTTCATATCAGAATCTAACTTCTGGTGTATGAAGAAGCATTTTTCCCGTAAAATGTGTTCAGTTGTTTAGGAAAATATCTACTCTGAAGACTAAAAGATGTTAATTATCACAAATAGATATTTCTGTAAATATTGAGGTGGGAGATCAGTAGGACTTATTTTCTGAGCACCAAATCATGACCCTGGTGATCAAAGCAGGATGCAGTAAAGAAACCAGCAGAAACCAGCAGTTGGGGAGGGGGAGGAGAGCAACCTCTAGTTGCCCTCACTGCTCATTAGTATAAAGACACTGCCAGCAGCACCATGACAGTTTACAAATGCCATGGTAATGACTCAAAACTTACCTTATATGGTTCCAGGAACTCCTCTGCCGCTTTTCTAGAAAATTCGGAATAACCTACTCATTAATTAGCATTTAATTAAGAGTGGGTATAAATACAGTTAGCCAGTAATCTAAGGGGTCGCTTCTGTTGCTGTACACTGCTGCTGCTGCGGCTGTTGCTGCTGCTCCTCCTAGGGACTGCTGCACGGGCTGCTGCTGGGACTTCTCTGCGCACCACCCTGCTTGTGGAGCAGCCACTTTTCTATACCCTGATGCTCTGGGCTACTCCGCCTGTGGGATAGCCCTGCTCTGTCTATGGAGCAGCCACTTTGCTGTACCCTGCTGCTCTAATAAACTTGCTGTTTTTTCACCCTTGGCTCACTCTTGAATTCTTTCCTGAGCAAAGCTGAAAACCCTCCCTGGCCTGCTCCCCAATTTGGGAGTTCACCTGCATTAATATGACACAGGAACACAATGTGTTCCAAATTCTGCTCAATATTCTATTTCTAGTAAAATTGCATACAGAAGTATACTACTAAGTCTACTTTAAAATATTTGAACATTCTGGTTGGGCCCACACAGTGTATCAATTTTCCCAGAAAACTCAGTAAAGCAATTTCACATTCTGAATGACATCTTCCACATAGCCTTAATCAGTGAGGAAACACTAAGCTGAGACAGATGGTAACGTAACCATGAACAACTCCTGCTTCTACATCTTTAATGCTTTTTGCCATTTGGAAAATAAACCTTACTTTATTTCATAATGTAACCACCTCTTTAAACTTAAGTTTACTTTTCTGGTATGTGGAACAAACCACTCTAAGGTGTCAAGGGAGACTCTTTATTAACTAAGAGATCCCAAACTGTCAAAACTAAAGGGGGAGGAAACCAATGGTGTGCTTATGGTACTCCTCAGTTGATTGACTGGGCTTTCAATGACAGCCTGCTCTCCTGAAGAATCTGCTACTGGCTTTTATTTCTCTCTTTATGACAATTATTACAACGGTTTTTAATAGTTCTTTAGGATGTCACAGGGAATATTACAAGTAGGGAATTCTAGAAAAGCCCTTGTCTGAAGAATTGACATATACAAGCTGACTTGATGCTTGGTACTCCTTTCCACCTTAAGTGTCTATTGTTTCTCTAAGTAGATAGAGGACGAAACTATACAATGAAGATGGTTCATTAAAATCACTGTCCAACACTTACTTTATCTCATATTAAGTTTCCCTGTAATCTCTTATAAAATAATTCATGACAAAATTTTGTAGCCTTTTTCTAGTTTAATAGATTTTCACTCCTAAGATGTTTCTATTGTAGATAGATATAGAAAATATTTAAACTAAAGGACTAGAAAGTATGTCCTATCCTTCTTTTTGCCCCTGATTTTAAGATATGAGAAAAGTAAGGGTTTGCTATTGATAGTCTATACAAAGGCAATAATTTTATCAGTTCATCAATTCCTGTGTCATATGAAAATCTCTTAGGTTTCTTTTCCTCAGATCATTCCCTTTCTTCCTTTGTACACGCTCCCTGAATGAATATTCTCTGCTCTCTCCAAGTTTCCGTTTACGTGTTAGCGATATCTCTAACCTGCATCTCTTCTAAAGTCAGCATCTGTATTTCAGCTTCATAATAAATATTTTGAATCTAAATGAACTTGAACTAAAAAGATCCAACAATAATTTACGATATTTATTTTGGGAAAGAATTTCCCCGGCATATTTTACCAGGACAACTTTATATGTAGCCATAGTAAGCGTGTGTCTTATCTGTATATTTTTCTTAATATTATCATTTCACTAATTGTGGAGGAGACAGATGTACACAAAAGAAGAGAGGAGCTTAAAAAAATGTATAATGCCTGCATGTTAGAACATTACTTGATTAGCAGGTTTCTGATATAATATTTGAGTCCACAACGTGACATATGCATCATAAAATAAATTCAAAGCCAAAAAACTAAACAAGCAGACAAACCCACTTTATAAGTTTTTTCACTTTGTTTTCACAGATAATTCTTGCGGTCGCAATGGTGGTCTGAAATCATCAGCTGTTATAAATACAGTGACTGGAATTTTTAACTTTTCCTTACATTCATCAAACCTATTAAAGGAGGAGACAAATTTTCTGTTTTCATTTTCAATAGACTTCCTTCATTTTCTCTTAGAATCTTTCTGCTGTTCTTGATCCAAATTAAGGAAATTATAAGTATCAATTTCACAAGGAAAAATACTTTTTTTAATCATTGACTTTTGTCTTTAATCTTCAAGCATGTGGGGAATAAGTGTTATTTATCTGGCCTCATAAATGATTGAGGGACTTCTCTCTGTATCATGCCAATTCCTTAGTGCACAAATGTAACATTCTTTTCCTAGACTAAGATTTCTCAATGTCAGCACTGTTACTTTTTGAGCCTGTATGATTCTTCACTGAGGTAGGGAGAGGTTCTGTGCATTGTAGGATGTTTAGCAGCATCACTGTTACTTACCCACTAGATGCTACAGGCACTCTGTTTCCCACCATTACCAAGTAGTGACAAATATGTCTCCAGATACTGAGAAATGCACCCTAGAGGACAAAACCTCCTTTAATTGAGAACCACTGACCTAGAATATAAACACGTCTCTGGTCTTTCATAACAAGGCCTACAAACAAGATCTGAAAGAAACAAATTATTTTATTTCTAAGTAACTTCACTCTCTTTCTCTCTCTCTCTCTCTATATATATATATATGATATGTATGTATATATATACAAGTATTTATGTAGGTATATATAAGCACATATGTATGTATGTGTGTGTGTATATATATATTTCTAGTATATGTATATACTTTGTGCATATTCCAGAAAAAATTACAAGAAATTCATGGAAATATGACATAGAACCCAAGAAAGTAAAAATATCAATATCTGCCATTCAGTAACAAGTTACTAGATATTCAAGGAAGCTGAAAAATAGAGTCCATAATGACATGAAAATTTAATTAATCAAGACAAGACTACCTAGAAATGATACAGGTGATAGAATTCATAGACAATGACTTTAAAACAGTTATTGTAGTTGTATTACATGTTTTCAAGAAGTTACAGGATATATGGAATATGATAAGTAGAGACATGTTAGATATAAAAATAACCCAAATCAAACTTTTAGAGATAAAAATTAAAATATCTGAGATGAAAAATACACTAAACACATTTAATGGTGGATGAGACATTTCAGGGGAAACTTAAAGATATAGCAACAGAAACCAACCAAAATAAAACACAGAAAGAAACAAAGGCTGAATAAATGGACAGAGGCTTGGGCAACTAAATGCAATCAAATGTATGTGCAATTAAAGTTCCCGAAGGAGAAGAATGAAGAGAGAACAAATCAAAACATATGAAGAAGTAATGCCCAGACGTTTCCCAAATATGATGGAAATACCCAAAACACCAAAAACAGAAAGAAAACTACACCAAGGAACACCATAATCGAATTAGTTAAAAAGACCAACGAAGAGAAAATGTTAAAAGCAACTAGAAGAAAAAAACATGTTACATACACAACAACAATGATAAAGATGACAGTGGATTACTTAATGGAAACAAAGCAAGTGAGAATATTGTAAAGTAACATTTTTACAGTATTGTCAACTGGAATTCTCTAACCAGTCAAAACATCTTTGGAAACAAAAGAGAAAAAGGCTTCCTAGATGTGTAAAAGATGAAAGATTTTATCACCAGCTGACTTGAAATCCAAGAAAACCCTTCAGGCAGAAGAAAAATTATACCAGATGAATATCTGGAACTACTCAAAGAAATGAAGAGAAACAGAAATAGTAACTACATCTGCAATCCAAACTTTTTTTCTTACTACATTTAAATCTTTCAAATTATTACCAACAGTCCAAAGGAAAAATAATAAAAATGAATTGTTATGTTTATAACATGCATAAAAGTAAAATGTATGACAACAACAGCACTGAGTTCGAGGTCTTAGAAATAAGAATAAACGGTTTTTAATACTCTGTGTGAAGTGGTATAATATTAAATGAAGGTATAACGTAAAAATTAAGCAGATGTACCTCAAACTCTACAGCAAATACTAAAATAACAACAAGAAAGTTATACTTAAGCCAGCAAAGGAGTAAAATAAAGTAATGAAAATGTCTAATTAATGAAAATGAAACATAAAGCAAAGCACGGATATGATATACAGAAAACCAGAAACAGAAGGAAGATTTTATTCCAACCATAACATTAATAACATTAATTATAAATGGTCTAAACATCCCACTTAAAAGTCAGAGGTTGTCAAGTTTGATTAAAAAAGAAAGACCCAATTATATATGGCATATAAAAAGCCCTTTTAAATATAAAGACACGAGTAGATCACAAGTAAAAGCATGGAAAATGATGTATCATGCTACCTATAATCAAAATAAAGTTATAGTGCCTAAATTAATATCAGAAAATGCAGATTTCAGAGAAAAGAACAGTAACACTATTATTAGAAATAAACTAAGTCATTTCATAATGATAGTTCAGTTATTCAAAATAATATAATAATCCTGTGTTTATATACTGATAACAGTTTCTAAGTATATGAGGAAAAAGCTGATTTGAATTGTCAGGAATAAAAGACAAATAAGCAATTATAATCACACTTCTTTCACCATGATAGAATATGTCTACCAAAAGTTACTAAGTTTACAAAGTGTCAAGTGCACATGAAATATTTAACAATATAGTCCATATTCTGGACTACAAAACAAGTCTCAATAATTATAAAACGATTAATGTCATACAAATTATGGTCTCTTCGGAATGCAAACTAGCATGAGTAACAGAAATATATTTTAAAAATTCCCTAGTTTTGGAAAGCAAATAACAATTTGTCCATTCAGTCCAAAGCAATGAGGCAAGAAAAGAACACTCAGATTGGAAAGAAAGTACTAACACTGTTTTTCCTTCAGATAGAATGATTGTGCCCAGCATCCTAAGAAATCTCCACAACAGTTTCTAAAATTAACATCTGAGTTTATCAGGGATGCAGGAGACAGAAATAACTTGTTTTTCATTATAAAATCAAAGAACAATTGACAATTGCAATCTTTAAAATTCGGTTAAAATAGCACCAAAACCATGAAGAGCTAAACGTAACAAAAAGAGGCAAGACCTGTATACTAAAATTTACAAAACCTTGCTGAGAAAATTTAAAGATCTTAATAAACGAAGAGATATACTATTCTCTTGAGTCAGAAGATTCAATATTTTAAAGATAACAGTTCACCTAATACTGATTTATAAACCAATTCAATTCCATTCAAAATCTTGGCAGGCTTTTTATCAAAATTGACAAGCTGGTTCCAAAATTTATATGGAAATGCAAAGGTCGTAGAAGAGCCAAATAATTGCAGGAGAAGAATAAGGTTGGAGAAGTTTCACTCTCTCTTAGGTTGGTGCAAATGTAATTGTGGTTAATAATTCAAGGCTTATAATGCCACATGATCAAGATAATGTGTTATTGGCATAAAATAAACAACACAATGGAGTGTCCAGAAATAAACCCATTTAGATATAATCAATTGATTTTTTCACAAAATTCCCCAAGCATTCTGTGAAAAAAGTGTACTCTTTTCAACATTTTTTTCTGGAGCAGTTGGTATCTACATACAAAATGAACTTCAATCCATACCTTACACCATATAGAAATATTAATTCAAAATGAGTCAGCGATTTAAATGTAAACCCTAAAACTATAAAACAGCCTAAGAGAAGATCTTTTAAACCTTGAATTAGTCACAGATTTTCTAGATATTACACAAAGTGTACAGTTCATAAAGGAAAAAGGTAGAAAATTAGACTTCATCAAAAATAAAAACTTCTTCTCTTCCAATGGCACAATTAAGAGAATGAAAATACAAGAACCAGACCGGGAGAAAATATTTGCAAAACACATATCTGATAAAAGTCTGGTATTTCAAATACATAAAGAACTCTCAAATGCAATGATAAGAAAATAACCCAATTTTTAAAATGCACAAATGATTTAAACAGACACTTCACCACAGAAGACATAGGGATGCAATGAAAAGTTGAAAAGATGCTCCATACTTTTTATTGATTGTGCACATGAAAAGATACTCATTAGTCACTCTTGAAACACAAATAAAACTTTTAATGTGATACTACACATTATCACCCTATTGAAAGCAGGTTTTCTCAATCTAGGCAGCACTGACATTTTTGTCACTATAATTATTTGTTGTTGGGTGCTGTGTTATAAAACATAAGGTGTTCAGCAGTGTGCTTAACTTCTTAATACCAATAGCAAACACTGCCTCCTGCCTTCTCCAGGCCTTGGCAGGTGTTCTCTGGGCACCAAATCACTCCAGGTTCAGAACCACTGCCTGTACTATGGCAGTCACCTCCAGCAGCCATTGGTCTTGTCCCACTCTACTTTGCTCCACACTACTGCCCAAGTTATCTTCCACACACCAAATCTGACTTTATCCTTCTATTCCTTTAAAGACTTATCCTGGTTCTCAGGTGATTTTTATTTAAAAAAAAATTATATTCCTCACAATTCTATGACTTTGCTTGTTTACACACCTACCTTGCACATCTTCTTTTTCCGTGACCCATATGTTGCAGTCAGAGCTCCTTGCTGAATATACTGCATCATTTTTGCTTCTGCAGTTCAAAGCATTTGCACAAAACACTGCTTCCACAGTGTATTCACTTTGCTCCTACTTTTTCTACTATTATGAAGCCCAAACATCTTCACTTGAAATTCTGAAATATTGAGATAAAGTACATCATCTCTGTGAAAGCCTTGCTGACATCAAAAAGAAGTATTATCTTGAGGTTTTTAGAGTGCGGTCACCAGAAAACAGGTGAGAAAAAAAGACAGCTTTTTTTCTTGTTAGAATGAAGGTCTATCCCAAGGTGTGATTACGTAATTATTTCTTCTGTCAGGTAGCAAATGCTTTATATGTTAAGTGGGTGCTAAGATTAGTTAATTGTTCTCAGTTCTCACAAATAACTGTCCTCTAAGGGTAAGCAAGTTCAGGAACAATGCAATTGATGATCTTGGATATTTCAAAAACCTAGCAATTTAGGCCACAGACTTACAATTCTTTATTGAATAAGAGAGGAATTTGTTAATCGTTTCAGTTGTTAGCTTCATATGGTGGATTTCCACAGCACATATTTTTCGTATCTTCGTTATACACTTAATATTTTTATATCTTATTTTTTATACATTATCATCACCATAACTCATTTGTGAATTCATTGAAAGCCAAGTTAGTGTCTAACTTATCTGTTTTATCCTCAGGATAGCACTAACCAAGTATGGTTGTATTGTATGGGCACTGCCCAAGACACTTAGGCAAGATGGTGATCAAGAGCTAAAAGTCAATGTGCCCTAGAGAAGTCCTGTGCCCACTACAGGAAAAGGAGGGCTTTCTCTGGATTGCAAAAAGGCAGTAATAAGGCAGTAATAAGCTAGCTGTGATAATATTTTAATGCCTAGTATGCTACTTTAATGTCTAGATGCTACTTTAATGCTTAGCTCATAGTAGTACTCAAATAAAGCTTATTTAAATTCGTATTCCTTTCAGGCAACTTGAATATTCAGGGCTCTGTTCAGGACAACAATCTCAGAAAACATCATGCTCTACAGGGACAGGTAAAAATTTTTTCTTTTTTGAGACGGAGTCTTGCTGTTGCCCAGGCTGGAGTGCAGTGGAGCGAGCTCGGCTCACTGCAACCTCCGCCTCTCAGGTTCAAGTGATTCTCCTGCCTCAGCCTCCCTAGTAGCTGGGATTACAGGCATGTGCCACCATGCCTGGCTAATTTTTGTATAATTTGTAATGTGGGAGAGCCATTGCACTCCAGCCTGGGCAACAGAGCAAGACTCAGTCTCATACACAAAAATATATAAAGGTACAGCAAAAATGTGGTATAAAAGATAAAATACGGTACACCTCTATAGGGCACTTACCATGAATGGAGCTTGCAGGGCTGGAAGTTGCTCTGGGTGAATCAGTGAGTGAGTGGTGAGTGAATGTGGAGGCCTAGGATATTTATTATTAAATACTTAACTACTCTAAATTTAATTTTAAAAAATTCTTTATCGAATAATAAATTAACCTTAGCTTACTATAACTTCTTTTACTTTATAAACCTTTTACTTTTTTTAACTTTATGACTTCTTTATAACAATAGCTTAAAACACAAACACATTGCATAGCTGTACAAAAATATTTTTTCTTTATATCCTTATTCTATAAGCTTTTTTTTTTATATTTGTTTCTTCAAAACTAAGACAGAAGCACACACATAAGTCTAGGCCTACACAGGTCGAGATCATCAATATCACTCTCTTCTCTCTCAACATCTCATCCTAAGCGAAGGTCCTCAGAGGCGGTACATCCATGGAGCTGTCATCTCCTATGATAACAATGCCTTCTTCTGGAATAACTCCTGAACAACCTCCCTGAGGCTGTTTTACATTTAACTTTTTTTTTTAATAAGTAGAAGTAATACTCTCAAAAATAACAATAAAATGTATTGTGTAGTAAATAATAAACCAGTAATATAGTCATTTATGATCATTATCAAGTATTATGTATTGTATATAATTGTATGTGCTGCGCATTTATACAACTGGCGTCACGGTAGGTTTGTTTACACCAGTATCACCACAAACCATGAGTAATGTTTTGTGCTATGATGTTACAATGGCTACATCATTGGGCAACAAGACTTTTCCAGTACCAATATAATCTTATGGTATCATCATCATATATGAGGTCCATCACTGACTGAAACATTGTTATGTGGCACAAACTATATAAACAACTTTTAAGTCATAGGAATACAGTGACATCAATCAATGGAAAGCAATCTGCAGAAAAAAATATTTTTATTAATTTATTCAGACAGCATCTCACTCTGTTGCCCAGACAGGAGTCCAGTGGCACAGTCGTAGCTCACTGCAGCCTTGAACTCCTGGGCTAAAGTGATCCTCCTTCCTCAGCCTCCCAAGCGTCTGAAACTACAGGTGAGTGTCATCACACCAAGCTTATTTTTAGATTTTTTATTTTGGTAGATACTGAGTGTCATATATTTCCCAGGCTGGTCTCCAACTCTTGACTTAAGTGATCTCCCACCTTAGCCTCCTTTGAGATTATAAGCATGAACCGCCACACCCAGCATAAATTAAAAAAAGAAGCATTTATTTTTCATTTAAAGATATGAATAATCTAAAGATAAAACATATGTGAAAATTACATTTAACTCTAGCTGTGAAAAAGGAAATAATACAAGTTTAGAGAAAATGTATGATTTTGCAAAGTTCAAATTTTAGTGAAATCTGATAATGGCCAAGTATTTTATGACTTTGCAAAGTTTAACTGGATGAGAATAAAAATAAAGGTTCATTTGAAAATTCAAAATTTTACATAATAGAACTTACTTTTGCTAAACTTCATTTATGACATTGAATAAAGGTTTTATAAACATGAAGAGTCTAATAGTATTTTGACAGTCTCTGGAAACTGAGGAGATAATAGGTCATTTGAATCACAGAAAGGATTTTTCTTGATTTTTACTTATTTTCCCCAATCTTATATGGGTTTTTTTTAAGGGGGTCAGGGGCGGGACCTCGTTATATTGTGCAGGCTGGTCTTGAACCCCTGGTCTAACGTGATCCAACCTCTAAGCCTCCGGAGTAGCTAGGATTACAGCTACATGCTGCCGCACCCAGCTCTGTATGAGGTTTCCTAAAGAATAATTTTTGCGTAAAGAATCTTAGGTTATATGCCATATAGGCTAAATTTTGAGTAGACATACTAAATATTTCTATATTTGGTGATAAGATTTTTCAGCCACCAGATACTTGGATACCTGTCACTTGGATATCAACAAGGACCTTTGTAAGAAATAAATATCACACACACATCAGAGAAGATTTTGTTAAAGTGACTGTTTTTAAGGTATACATGGCCTTTATGGAAAACATAAGGACTAATGTAGTTAGTACTTCAGAGGCTGAATGAACTGGGAGCCATTATTATCTCACTTAAAGACTAGGATAGGGACGATTATGTGCACTGGGTGAGAGAGAGCTGTCTGACTTTGCTATGACCTTCAGCTGAGGACCATGCCAGTCTGCAGTGATTCTGCAGGGAGACAGAGGGGATAAAGAGTTTAACTTTACTCACATTCCTCCCTCTAATGTCTCATAGTTTTCCCGTTGATTGATCCAAACTAGGAGTCAGAGTCTGTTAGTTTATTCCATATAGATTGTTTGCCAGGCAACACAGCAGATAAAGCAAAGAAGAGCATGGATCTTGAGGAGCAAATGAAAAATAGCATACTGGCTTGGGATCAAAAAAAAAAAAGGTATCTATTAGGCAACCTAATTATGCTTTTGTTGGGCTTAACATGTTAGATTTTAAACTGCTGTTTCAAAAACTAAATTTACTTTTCCTTTATCTCATAGTTAGCTAACAGTTTCTTGTAAGATTTGACATTTTTTCCAATCTAAAACTAAAGTTTAAAAAATAAACAATTATTTATATTTTTTTCTTCACTAGCTGAGCAGCATTAAGGGAAAGAAAACAAGGAAAATGACACTAATGTATACAAATGTAATGATTTTACATTGGCTCAGGTTTTAAGACCCTTTTACAGAGATTTTATAGAGGGTGAAAATCTTAACAGTTTTAAAATTATTCTGTGATAACTGTGAAAGTTAGTACAGCAGAACACACACACTGAAGGTCTCATGGGCTGCTTGAATTATGAAATTTGTTCTCACAGATCTCCTAACATTTGGCTTACATAGTCATCATCTGTCATGCTAATTAAAGTTTTTACTATAATATATAAATTCAGAGTGAGCAAACCAAGTTTGAAATGAATATAGAAATGGAAATATTTCTAAACCCTAGTAAATATTTAGGATTTATTTTATTTCTTTTATAACTTTTTTTGGTTCTCTTTCAAAATGAGAATCTCTCTCTGATACAGTACTAGCTTCAGGGCTTTGTAGTTGAGTTTGTACTCATCAGCAGCAATTTCAATACATTATCTCAGGTTCCTATGAATCTTAGTGGTGTGGAATTGCCTTAGCAATTAGGTGCATGTATACTCTACTTTTGAGACCCTATTGCTAGTGGTCTTAGGGCCAGGAGAAATGATCTTACATATAGAGTCTTATTGCAGACATAAAGAATGTTTTCTTCTTCTGAGTTATCAGAGAAAGAAGAGAATAATGATGCAAGGTATCCATTAACAATAGCTACTTAAATCTAGTTCAACCTTGTATATGTAATATAAGGTAAATCCATTAATCTCCTTGTAGAGTCTTTATCTGTGACTTTTTCCTAGTTGGCCTGAGAGTTTATAACTCTAAAGTGATATCTCCTACATTGTTTTTATATCATCACCAGTCAGTCTTGATAGCTTAATCGTGTTGACTTTATTTCCAAATGATTCCATCTAAAACTTTTTAGTCTTATCTAGAAAAGGTAAATGTCACCTGCTGTGTTATTTACTACACAATAATATATTAAATATATGCTCTAAATAGTTTTGTAGGCCATAAATGAAAATAAGATGCCCAGGTCGAGCCCAGTAGCTCATGCCTGTAATCCTGGCACTTTGGGAGGCCAAATCGGGTGGATCTCTTGAGGTCAGGAGTTTGAGACCAGCTTGGCCAACATGATAAAACCCTGTCTCTACCAAAGATACAAAAATCAGCCAGGCAGGTGGCACGCCCCTGTAGTCCCAGCTACTTGGGAGGGTGAGGCAAGAGAATGGCTTGAACCTGGGAGGCGAGGTTGTAGTGAGCCGAGATTGTACCACTGCACTCCAGCCTGGGTGACAGAATGAGATGCTGTCTTAAAATAAAATAAAATAAAATAGGCCGGGCGCGGTGGCTCAAGCCTGTAATCCCAGCACTTTCGGAGGCCGAGACGGGCGGATCACGAGGTCAGGAGATCGAGACCATCCTGGCTAACATGGTGAAACCCCGTCTCTACTAAAAAATACAAAAAACTAGCCGGGCGAGGTGGCGGGCGCCTGTAGTCCCAGCTACTCGGGAGGCTGAGGCAGGAGAATGGCGTAAACCCGGGAGGCGGAGCTTGCAGTGAGCCAAGATCCGGTCACTGCGCTCCAGCCTGGGCGACAGAGCGAGACTCCGTCTCAAAAATAAAATAAAATAAAATAAAATAAAATAAAATAAAATGCCCATCAAGCTTGAATAAAGTAATACATATGCAGCACTATATGGGAAATTGCACTCAATGAACTTTTGGACTATGTGTTCTACACTATCTGTCAAGAAACATTCTCTCCCATCAAGCCAGGAAGTAGAAATTATAAGAGGACATTGTCACTGACATTGCTTAGTGTTGGAAAGCATATACTCTTGCTTCAGATAGTCTCTGACTAGATGTCATATTATCATTGCAGTCTCGAGGAGTTACCCAGTGCTGAATCTCAGCATGGCTTATTCACAAGTATTCAAAGATGAGATAATAAAAAATACCACCCATTCCTCTTAATACATAGTCTTAATATGTAGTCATATTAAACTACATTAAACTATTAAAATTTCATGTATTAATAATATTTAAAGATTAAGTCCAGACATATTGTTTCCTCAAATGAAGTAATAGATTAAAATAGAACATAACTAAATATCTCCCCTCTCTTTATTGATTCTTGTCTAACAAACAACTGTAAGAGGGGACTCCACATAAATATCTACTAATGTTATAGTTTTACTTGTTTTGTCTTACAGTGAGAATTTCCGGTACTAGTTGTCATTCATTTACTATTGGTCTGAAAACCTACAGGGAGTGATTTTATTATTTACATGACACTCTACTTAATAGAAAGCACAGCCCTAAAAGCGTGAAATTAACTATAAGGAAGAAGTCTTACGATTTTAAATAAGCAGACGGTATTCTTTGTCTTCCATTGCTTGCACAACAAAAAGAAAACAAGACCATAAGCAGCTCACCTCTCCACCCTTGCTGAGACTAACAGCCAGATGTATTTCAGAAGAGACTTAATCAAGCCAGAATTCTCTTACCCACTCAAGCCATAAAAATATAAAATTATGAGAATAAAAATGTTCAGTATCATTCTGAAGTATTCATAAGTTAATAAAGAGTGACCATTTGAGATTTCTTAGAGTATCTGTTTAGAGTTTTTCTTATTCTGTAAATGAGTAAATGACTATTTGCCAATTCAATTCACAAAAGCTTCAAACTATGTCGGTGCTAGTGTTGATAAAAAAACATTTTAGATTCTTCTTTTCAAGGTGTCCATTAAGAAAGCTAGAGAATATGAGATGCCGCCATTATATAAGAATATTAAAGAAATGTATAAATATAAAATAACTAATTTTCTGAGAAACATAAAAAAGGGTTGGCTTTCCAGATTGATATTAGATGAAGCTCTCTGTCATTCACCATAATATTTACCAGGAAACACTACATTCATGAATATTCCACTAATGTGCCTATATAGGAATTCAATTTTTTTCTTTACTGTCTTTGCTTTCATCTTTTTATACATTATGATTTAATTTAATTTAATTTTTATTGGTGAGAGCAAGATTTTTTTTGTATACTGAAACAATTGTTCTGAATTTATAAAACTACTTTTTTATTTTATATGTTGCTTTTCATAATTTTACTTCTTAAGCTGTCAGTACTAAAATTAAATTGATGACATCAACACGTAAGACTCAATGTACTGTTTCTTTATTTTGATAACTAGGATTGTCAGACACTCATATGTACACCCTTTTTTGGCCTTAAATTTAAATTCTGCTTCTTCATCCAGTGAAGTCATACCATTATCTGAAAGGGGTAACAAACGGTATATCCACTTTCAGTTATATCCATCCTGGGATTGTTCTAATTCAGGAGCAAAAGTAAAAGACTGTGTAAGTGAAGGATGGCCCTTGTTATTTTCCTGCTTTCCTTTTAATGTAGTGCCCTTTTTAGGCCATTTTTTAAAAATGAGTAGGTTAATAATGTTCATTTTAGTTAATCCTAATTTGTCTATTCTAAAAGTAATGGTAATTTCCTACAAGCAATTTTTCCCTAATTCCTACTGCCAACTCAGAGAATACATCAGTAAAAACATAAAAAAAGAGGAAGCAGCAGCAAAGACAAAAATAAAAAGAATAAAAAGGTAATGTAATGAGAGTATCTGGGGCAATGACCAGAGCCCAAAATTACAGGGACACACTGTGATTGAGCAAAATAGTCAACTTCATACTAAAATGAAAATTATTAGAGTGCCTTTTAATGTAATGAAATGTGGTTTATTTTTCCTGAGTATTACTATCATAGGCAGATAATTCTTTTCAGGATTTGCTATCATAATATTTGGTATTCTTCTTTTTTTTGGCAGGCTTAGTGTTTTTCCTAAACTGCATATGATTTTCACTATCTACCTTGGGTGGATTATTTTTAAAGCCTTACTAAAAATCTTGTCATCTGCTTGCCAATGAAAACAATTAATTAAGAAAGCTACTAAATTACTTGAAATGCTTTATAAGCTAAGTATGCTGAATATAAAGGCTATTTGTAATTATCAAATTACTTAAAAATTTGATTAAGAATCATACAATATAGAGATAAGATTACATAGTCATACAGAAACACACATATGAATAAGATCTAAAACATATAGGTGAATATCTTAAGGAGCATATATTGTTTACTTGACAAGTTAACCCAGATGGTAATATCAGAAAAACATTGAACTTGCACTGGTAACCTGCTGAGTTTATTAGGACAGGAAGAAAAGCATAGATAACGTTAAGGAAGGCTATTATAGCATTAATACAAGTCACTAGTATTTTAAGGTTTCTCCTTCCTGAATACATAAAAAGTTGTTTTTTTCTAGGTTTACTTTCTAATAGTGAATGTACTTTGAAAAACAAATAACCAAAGCCCCTTTACTCTGTTTAAATTGTGGGTGTTTGTTATTCAAAATTAAAAATATTTATTTTTCAGTCTCTGACTGTCAATCATCAAAATTTATGCAGTTTTCAAAACATTGAAAAACAAATACAGGCTCTTAGTTGTATTAAGTTTGGCATATACTGTATAAATACTCTGTGACCAACTAAAGTGTTTACAGAGTAGTGGAAAGCTTAAAGGGCATAATAGTATTAGCTTTGAATTCAAAACAAAAATTCGTAACAAGCCCAGTGATTTGATGAAATGGGCTATGTTTCCCAGGAATATATTTTCAAGATAATTAGATGTCAATTAGCAATCACTTCACTAAGTAGAAATGCATTTTTCTATCAGTGATAGTGGAAGAGATTTAAACATTCAAACTTTGGTGAGAGTGGCTAGAAGGTTCCTCTCTGTGTTTTTCCTCATCAGTGTGAAAGTATCTTAAATATCTAGTAAATTATACAATTTAAAGTCCCTCACCTACCTTTTGTAACTGCCTTTAAAAAGTGAACAGACATCATATTACTTCAAATATATATATTTTATGAAGACTGTCATTTTCCTACAGTTGGCACATTGGTGTTCCTGGTTCTGCTCATATAATGATAATTAAGTTCAAAGATGCTCCCTGCTATGGCATGGCCCACCATTTTGATGAGCATATGTCATGTAAAGGACTGAGCAAATAGAATCAGGTGGACTTGGTGTATATTTTTACTAGGCGCACAATCCAGAATTTAGTCTGCATGAAACTCCAGTTAAGTCATTTGTAAATGGGATATAATTGGTTATTGAGAACATAAAGTGATTTGTCAAAGCACTTTTATCATTATGGAAACCTAGAAAATCCGCAATGAAGTAGTCTCTTTTGCTTCTTGAAATAGTTTTTCTGCCATCCGTCTATGCTCTATTAGTGAAAATTAACCACATCCTCATCAACACTACCCCTATTGTGGTATTTTGTTTTACCTGGGGACATATCTCAGTCTTCGGAGCTTCTATATCTATGACAGAAAGTATAAAGTGGTTGAATTTTACACAAACTTTAAAAGATAAGTTAAAAATGTTAAAATTAAAAGGTAACGTCAAAGATTAAAGTTAGAAGAAATTCTAAAATTAGATCTTAAAAATTTTAAATGAAAAGACTAAAAAAGGTTAAAGCCAATGTGAAAATGCATAATTACAGCAAGGTTACGGTATAATGATAAAATCAACAAGACAAAAATTTATTAAGCTTGTGACTATGAAGAGAACTAAAAGAGGTAAGATAAGAAATAAAATTGTAGTTTTAAAAAGTAGTAACTTTTAAAGACCTTTAGAAATAAAATAGACAATAGATAAATCTGAAGAATGAATATTAAAACAAGGAAATAAATAAACAATTATAAATATAAAAAGAAATTCAATTTCTGAAGCACTAAAAATCAATAAAAATAAGAGAAATAGGTCAAGTAGCTAGAGAAATAATAATGCAAAGACATTAGAAAGTGAAAGAGGTATGTGATAAAAATACAATATTTAATTCAAGTCAAAGTGCTAAAAAATGAGAATATGAATATGCAATTTTAAGATGATGTGATTTAAAAGTTAAAACCAGAAAGCCTAAATTATGAGAAAGATAAAATAATTCAAAGGAAAAAACAACTGTGTGTGCATATACATAAGCATATGTATATTTACATACATTATCTTTTGGACTATATAGCTAACCAACACACCAAACAATTGGGAGTGGGATGAAGCAAAAAGTCCGAGGTAATTTTGCTCTGTGCTTCAAGCTATAATCTCAAGTTACAATGGCTGTCAAGGGGAAGGACAACTTTAAGCAACTACCCTACTTTGCCTCATGATTTCTCTATCTTTGACAAGGAAAAATACTCAGAAAAACAAGGAAAGGATATTGGCTGTTCTGAATGTAGACCCATGTATGGGGATTGTGTTTGCGGGTAGGCACTGTAACGGTAGAGAAAATGTGGGGTGGTAAATGGAGGTGGAAGGTGTTCTTTGTACATATGAGGAATGAAAAGATCCGAAGAATATGAATGTGAGAGGAAATCAAGGAAGAAGGAGAAGTGCAAATGAAAAATGACGCCATGCTCTGTGGACTGGATTTCATATAATATCTTTCTTAAGTGAAAATCAATGTTGGAATTTTTTAAGTTTTATGATATATATGTAAAATTTGTTTTGGTTGGGGGTGAAAACTCCGTTGGATAGTAGTTCCTAAAATGTGATGCCAATCTGCAAACTTTTGGTTATAGTTTCAATGGCGTTTCATTTTGCCACACAGATAAAATGCTTGAATAACATTCCTGAAGCTACTACAGAAGGGCCTGGTGGGTTAGAGTATGTGTTGTCCATCTACACTCCCCTATACTTAACACAATGTCTTTGTTGTGGTAAGGGCTCAATAAAATTATCTGAAACTGATAATGGAAAAAATGTTTTCTGGATCCTAAGACTTTTTTACACAAATATTCCAAAAAGTAATCCATCCATTGATTATGATTGTCAAGTAATATTTCAGATTTTTCACTTTCTAGGAATAGTCATTAGTTTTAAAGTTGCTGATAGATACGTGATAAAAAACAATATAGGAAATTTAGTATTGCTTAATTATTTAAATTATGTGCAAGCATTTCTGAATCAATATTTGTTCCTTTGAATAAAAATGATAGTCTTTTTGAGCTTATTTTGCACAACAGTGAAATGAAAAAAATGTAAGTATTAAAATATAAATATAAGACAACTTAGAAGAAAAAACATTTGTTACTGTATTCAAGGACACACCAGAAATGAGAATTATTTTCTTATATTTTCCAACTTGTAATGTGTTTTACTGTGAAAAAAGTAAAACATGCAAAGTTTGACATTTCTTCCAAGATAATTTGTCTTTTATCTAATCTGTGCTTCTTTATTTAGCTGAATGAGTAACAGGAATCCAATACTTTGGGTCTATTCTTTTGTTTGTGTGTAATTCTGTTGATCTTATTCAAATGAGTACTGAGACTTGGTCATTATACAGCCCCTTTTGGCCAAGGGCTTCTTTATCCTCTTCTATTTAGGTTTTTATATTTTTATCACCTTCCCTACTCCTTTCTTTAAAAAAAAAAGACTATTTTTTAAAGCAGTTTTAGTTTACAGCAGAATTAAGAGGAAGATACAGAATTTTCTCATAAACCTCCTGCCCTTGCACATACACAGCTCCCCCATTATCAACATCTTCCACCAGAGAGGTACGTTTCTCACAACTGGTGGACCTACAATGACACATCCTAATCACCCAAAGTCCATAGTGTACATTAGGGTTCACTCTTGGCGTCGTACATCCAACACCATGTAAAATTACAATCTAACATTAGTTTGGGGTGGGAACAGAGCCAAACTACATCAATCCACCATTATAGTATCATGAAGTATAGTCTCACTGCTCTAAAAATGTTCTGTGCTTTGCCTATTCATCCCTCCAACACCCGGACTCTTGGCAATCACTGATCCTTTTACTGACTTCATAGTTTTATCTATTCCAGAATGTCATAGTGTGGAATCATACAGTATGTAGTCTTTTCAAACTGGCTACTTTCACTTAATAATATGCACTTAAGCTTCTTCCATGTCTTTTCAAGGGTTATTAGATCACTTAATTTTAATGCTTATTTATATTTCACTGGATGTACTAGTTTATTCATCCATTCACATACTGAAGAACATCTTGATTGGTTTCAAGTTTTCACAATTATAAATAAAACTATAAACATCCAGGTGCAACCTTTTGTGTGAACATAAGTTTTCATCTCTTTTGGGTAAATACCAAATGTTCAATATCAGGATTGAATGGTAAGAATTTTTAATTTTGTGAGAATTGCAAAACTGTTTGTTGAAGTGATTGTATGATTGCACATTTCCAGCAGCAATGACTGCAAGTTTCTGTTGCTCCATATCCTGGTCAACATTTGACATCAGCATTCCAGATTTGGGTCATTCGAATAGGTGTGTAATAAGATTATGTTGTTTGAATTTGCATTTCTCTGATGACATATGATGTGGACATCTTCTAATATGTTTATTTGCCATCTGTATATCTTCTCTAATATAAGGTCTATTTTATTTGCCATTTGTATATCTTCTTACAATGTCAGGTGTCTGTTAAGTTATTTTACCCATTTTTAAATCAGGTTGCTTGTTTTCTTATTCTTGAACTTAATAGTCTTTATATAATTTGGATAATAGTCCTGTATCAGATAAGTCTTTTGCAAATATTTTCTCCAAAACTGCTGCTTGTCTTTTCATTCTCTTGACATTGTCTTAGAGAAGAAATTTTTAATTTTTTTTTGTTTTAATTGAGACAGAGTCTCTCTGTTGCCCAGGCTGGAGTGCAGTGGAGCAATCTCGGCTCACTACAACCTCCACCTCCTGGGTTCAAGCAATTCTCCTGCCTCAGCCTCCCAAGTAGCTGGAATTACAGGTACATGCCATGATGGCCAGCTAATTTTTGTATTTTTAGTAAAGATGAGGTTTTGCCATGTTGGCCAGGCTGGTCTCGAACTCCTGACCTCAAGTGATCCACTTGCCTCAGCCTCCCAAAGTGCTGGGATTACAGGAATGAGTCATCACACCCGGTCTGAAGTATTTAATTTCAATGAAGCACAGCTTAACAATTATTTCTGTCATAGTTCATGGCTTTGATGTTCTGGTATCTAAAAAGTTGTCATTATACTGAAGGTAATTAAGGTTTTCTCCTCTGTTATCTTCTAGCTGTTTTATAGCTAAGAACATCTTATAAAGGATGACTAACATTTTTAATTTCATGCTATTTCATGATACTCTTTGTGACTCCCAACTTAAAATTCTTCATGATAGTATTGGTTATTAAAAATAAAAAATGAAATTTATGGCATGTTTGGGGTGAGGTGGGACAGAAAGTCATAGGGCATGAAATATAAAATCAACACTAATCATTCAGAAGAGGCAGAACGTAAGTGTCAGATCATGAAAACACTTATCAGTTCCATAAGAATCTTGGGACATAACCACAAACAGAAAATGAAAGCTAGATTTCTCAGTTTGTGGAATGGAACTTATAGTCAGTTATTTTAAAAGCTGAATGGTGATGGCCACTTCAGAAGATTTAGAAATATATGAGCTTCTGAACCTTGGATTATATAATAAACTATTATACCTGCTTTTAAGTATCTCTTAAAATATATTTTTTACTCCATTTCTCTTCCTACCACCAATAACTGAATGGTCTCCTAATTTTTCTTGCCCTTCATACTTTTTCTCACTTCCAATCCATTTTCAAATCCTATAACACATTTTACTACTGTAACACTAACCAGTGTGAACCCTTTGAAAATAATATTATCTGGAGATTTTCAGTCTTTAAATAAGAAAGAATGACATCCATGTGGGTTATGATATATTTAGATTTACCTCCACCATATTATTAAGGTTTTATATTTATTATACTTATTATTTGTTTTCTTTTTCTTTACTAACAACTGCTAGATTGGTAAAATTATCTTAACTGTCTTACTTCAACTTTCTACATCTATTATTTTAGGGGTAGCCCTTACATTTCTAGCATGCATGCCCAATTTTTTTGGCCATCCCAATCAAGTCTAGAGTTAACCCGTTTCTCTATCTATTTCACCAGAACTGTCAAAGAGTAGGTTTCTGTTGTTGGAAACCACACAGTTTGTGGCACTTTGCTACCACGTTTCTAGGAAACTGATATTCATCATTTTCCTAATTGCCTCAGGGAATTCTTGTTTGGTAGTTTCTCCTTATTCTCAGGGGATATGTTCCAAGACTCCCAGCAGATGCCTGAAACCACAGATGATACCAAAATACATATACAGCATGTTTTTTCAATCTGAAAACTAGGAGGGGTAGTAAGTGACTAACGGGTGGGTAATGTATACAGCATGGAGACCACTGGATAAAGGGATGTTTCACATCCTGGATGGGACAGAAAACATGGGCACAAGATTTCATCATGCTGCTTAGCACATCTAGCAATTTAAAACTTATGAATTGCTTATTTCTGGAATTTTCCATTTAGTATTTTCAGATTGTGGTTGATTGCAGGTAACTGAAACTGTGGAAAGCAAAACAAGGATAAAGGGGGACTACTGCTGTTTTCTCTGTTTGAAAAGTGTGCACTAGAATTTTTCACTTAGTTAACTCCGTCTTTGAAATTTCATTTCAACTAAATGTTACTTTATCTCTGCCCTCCTTCACTAAATAGAGTTCTGTTATATACTTTCATTGAGCTTTGCAGTTTTCTTTATAAAGCATTTCCCACAGATGTGACTAAGCATTAATATCATTATTGTTTATTATATATGCCGTCCACTAGAATGTAAGCTCCCTAAGGACACAGATACATGTTCACCTCTATCCCCTTACCACCTATGGTCGTATCTAGTCCATGGAAAATTTTAAGTAAATATATTTTGAATGATTTAATTAATATACATCGTAACAAGACTGAATTTCAGAGTACTGACATTCCTAATTTAAAGAATATATCTACTTAGGAATAACAAGTAGAGATCTTTTTCATTTTAAAAAATCCTCAAATGCTAAACACATGTATTTACTCATTAGCACATCAGATTAATGAATCAAATTTTTTTTTTACAATTTTTTTTTTTTTTTTGAGACGGAGTCTTGCTCTGTGGCCCAGGCTGGAGTGCAGTGACCGGATCTCAGCTCCCTGCAAGCTCCGCCCTCCGGGTTCACGCCATTCTCCTGCCTCAGCCTCCCGAGTAGCTTGGACTACAGGCGCCCGCCACCTCGCCCGGCTAGTTTTTTTGTATTTTTTAGTAGAGATGGGGTTTCACCGGGTTAGCCAGGATGATCTCGATCTCCTGACCTCGTGTTCCGCCCTTCTCGGCCTCCCAAAGTGCTGGGATTACAGGCTTGAGCCACCGCGCCCGGCTACAATTTTTAAAAGAAGTTTAGTTAAGAGTTTCCATCGATGTGAGCCATGTACCACAATCAGTAGTCCTAATTTAAACAACATTTGGCATTTCTACTCAAATCTGTTTTTCTTCATTGACAGAAATACCATTTTCTTTTAACTTTTACCTACTGAATATTTCTTCTTAGACATTTGCCCAAGCCATTCTTTGTAGATATAAACATAGAATGAAGAAGTTATTCAGTGGTAGTGAGAGAAGGCAGTGTGAAGATGTGAAGAAAATAATCATGCATAGTTATCAAAGTGTCCCTCAATTCCAGGGAAATGGCCTAAAGATGATCGCTCACAGCCAGGAAAAGCAGAGAACACTGTAAACAGAAAGCATGTGATTATGAATGAGCTTAGCAATGATTATATGGAATGGAGTTGGGGAGCTAATCACAGCAATCTATGTGAAGCAGAATATTCACAAATATATCAAACTTGATCAGATGGAAAAAAATTATCTGCAGGTTAACAAACAGAACTTTTTGAAAAAAGTTGTTCTGACACTGTTGCAAACTTGCTTTCATACTGAGGAGCATTTATTAATTTTTGATAATTTTTTTTTTTATGATGCAGACTGATTTCAGTAACGCTATCCAAACATGGTCTTTTCTTGGTACTAAGAATATAGTATTGAGCCTCAAACTCCAATTCTTCCCTATGAGAATACATAGATAATTAGGCTTTGTAAACTAGATGTTGTTAGGTAGGAATAAAAAGTATATCTTTGAAATGTAAAATCAGTAAGCCACAATTACTTTTTCGTAACTATAAACATGGGGAATTTCTCCTTAAATTTGAAACACTTTCGTCTGATAGTCAACAGCAAAATCTGTCCACTAAAAAAAAGTATCTACATTAAAACATGTCTTTGAGATACTTATTAGCTCAATTAAGCATACCTTCCTTCCAGTGCCACGCTAGATCTCGTAAGCACTGATATAAAATGTTACACGTGGAACTCTTTTTCAGATGAGGTGCTCTATATAAACATATATCACTATTACTTATAATCTTAATCAAGATTTCATAGGATTTTAACTAAATCAACTTTCCTCAAATGCTTTAATTATTTTATATTGGACTGTTAATCTGTAACTGGAGAAAAAAATTAATGCTTCTGCGGCTTTTAATTTCATGCACTGAAAAATTTATATCTTTATTTTATGATTACCTTTTTAGAATTATGGTGATTAGGGTAATTGAGTTTCTGAAAAGGGCATTAAGAATACCCACTCTGGGCCAGGCATGGTTGGTCACGCCTGTAATCTCAGCACTTCGGGAGGCCGAGGCGGGCGGATCACCTCAGGTCAGGAGTTCCAGACCAGCCTGGCCAACATGACGAAACCCCGTCTCTACTAAAAATACAAAAATTAGCCAGACGCGGTGGTGTGCACCTGTAATCCTAGCTACTTGGGAGGCTGAGGCAGGAGAATCACTTGAATCCGGGTAGTGGAGGCTGCAGTGAGTCAAGATTGGACCACTGCACTCCAGCCTAGGTAAAAGAGCCAGATTCCGTTTTAAAAAAAAAAGTACCCACTCTGAGTTAAAGGCATGCACTTTAGTTAATGTGAACTTAATACATACTGTATCAATAAGATATTAAGATATTCTCTGTAACAAAATATCACAAACTCATAGAAAGAAAGTATTTTTAAAAAATAAATCTTAGCTACTCTATCTCTGACTGAAAATTAGCTGGACCACTTTCCTGATGTTAGGTAAGCTTGCTCATGAGTCTCTTTCAGTTGAGGATCAGCTCCTGAGACTGAAATAATACTCAAGCTGCAGGTTTTCACATCAGCCATGTAGCATATCTCATCTCCTTAGACAAGAGGGCTAGCTGCATGCTCTTTCGATGATGGCAAAAGTACAAGGGAACAAGTTCATTCATGCCATGCTTTTGTTGCCTTTAGTCATGTCGCATGCACTCACATTCATTGGCTAAAGTAAATCAAAAGACTAATTCTAAAGGGAGAGAAAAGTTATCTCAGTAATTGTTGAGGAACTTGCAAAATGATGTAATAAAGGGAATGAATACAGAGTGTGATGAAGAACTAAAGCAATAATTTAATCTGTCACAGGCATCTTTTTAATTTTATTGGTAATTTGACTCTAAATTACCCTTCAGGTTACTGAAATGGTTGAATGCTATGTATGCTGGGTTATATCAAACTGGGATATATATTCTTAATTTTATCTACTCTTACTATTTTTCTGAATGATATCATTATTGGAGATACAGGTCCTGGACATGCAAAATGAGATAATCTAATATTAGAAAAAGTAATAATTATTAAAATATTAGGTATGTAAGAGTAATTTCTAGTGTTCCTGAATATATGGGTGTATTGAAAACTAAGGTTTGGCTTTATACAGAAAAGCAAATTAAAATATCCTCACTGCCCTAGGAAAACTACAGTTCTTATAACTCAAAGGTTGAAAGATTTATTTCCCTGCAGACCAAGGTTTCAGCAGATCAATTAAGGAAGCATGTTCTTTTCTTCTGCTGCCATGTGCAGGAAGAAAAATGTGTTGATTATGCCATTTCAGGGTACTGTATACACAAAGTCAACTTTATGGGTCGGTCTAACCTACAGTGCAGGACTCAGAAATTGGAAGCCAGAAAATAATCAGTCTCTGTCCACTTGGCAGCATGAACTATCATGAAGGCCAGTGGTTGGCAGACAGGATCTGGAGCTCGGAGTGACTCTCATTTCACAGCTTCTGATCACAGGAATAGGAATGAAGCTCCCTCTGTAAAGTTTGAGAGAATAAGATTGCTACGTAACACACGCCCTAAAATTTACAAAAGGCTTACAGCAATGTAATCTTTCTCCTCCAGGTGAAGAAATGAGTGCCATTAAAATATTTAGGTTTTACAGTACTGTAGAGGGAGGAAAATGCCATTAATATCATCAAGTCAGCCATAATGGGTTCCCTTTCATCACAGGACTAATTTTCCTTCTGGCTTCTTCCCCTACACAATGATTTTTCTGTGTGGAACCTCTGTTAGGTTAATGGCAAACATCTTGCGTAGTAAAGCAATAAATCAGCCCCTTATTAACCTGAGCTCCTTTAATTTTGAGATTTTTAGAATAGTCTAAAAAAGTGTATCATTCTCTAAATAGCGTCTATGTAACCAAAGGGCTTATTATTTCTAAAATACATAGTTAAATAAAAATAATAGCCCCTTTCCCGTGTGATGTGATAATCGCGCAGAGTATATCATTGTTCCTTAGAGCTGAAAGTGACCTTGGAAACCTCATCTACAACTTTACATTAGGGCATGGATCTCATCTAAAATGTCCCTGAAAGAATGTGGTCTACTTTCTGATGAAGGACTTTCTGTGGAAAAGACTCTTTCCAAGAGAAAAATGCAGCAGGAAGTCTAACGACGACTTTCAAATTCCCTACTGCTTATTTCTTCAGGTTCATAATACAAACTGCTTTTTTAAAAAAGAAAGAAAAACTAGAAATTGACACAAAATTTAAATCTTTCGATAAGAGATTAAAATATTTTTATTTTAATTTAATTTCACTGTGTATTTTTATCTTCTCCTCCAGAGTGTGACTTTGAAGAAAGGAGGGAAGATGTGAGAAGTGATTAGTCAGCCACATTCAAGGTGTTGAAAAAAGAATTTGCTTTTCTGGAACACAGCCTGTGATAGCAGAACAACGCCTGGCAAGAAATAGGTTATATTTGGCTGGAGAGTCATTGGCACTATCAAGAAATATTAAAGTGTAGATTTGAGAGAGGAGGAGAAAGACCCAAGCAAAATTGAAAACCAGGTAGGACCCAGATAGCAGCAAAGCAATGGAAGCATGGTATTTTGGTCAATATAGAGTTAATACACAATTTTGTCCCTCTTCTTTGGGTCATGGAACTCATATTACCAGAATTCACATTTTATTTAAATTCAGGAATCAGGAAGAATTTTCAGAGTTTGCAGATGGATCTATTTGCTGCTTCCTTTCTAAACATAAGTTATAAGAACTTTTCAACTGGGTTCCAAATTTAATGTCACAAACGTAAAAAAGAAAGTGATTTCCTGGACTTTTCTTCATTAGAAATTAATAGATTGTCAATTGGCACAGGGAAAAGATAATCAACAGATGCCAACCCCAAGTTAACAGAAATGCTAAAATTATAAGACAAAGACTTCAAAACAGCTATTTTTATTGTGCTTCATGAGGTAAATGCAAACGTGCTCATTATGAATGAAAACATAGACAATCTCAACAAAGACATGTAAACTATAAAAATAAGCAAATATACATTTTAGAATTAAAACACAATATCTAAAAGTAAATTCACCTGATATTCTCAATAGAAAAATGGTAATGCAGAGAAAAATGTGTGAAAATACAGCAATTTGAAGAAGAGACAAGAGATCAATAAAATAAATAAGTATATCCTTGGAGACTGTGGACATTTTTTGAAAAGTGAATTATGTAAGTAATTGAAGTCCCAGAAAAAAAGAAAAAAGAGGATGAGTGGAAAAAAAATTTTTGAAAACATGTCTGAAAACTTAAGAACTATAATGAAAGACACACATTTACAAACTCAAGAAGTTTAGTAAACCAAAAACAATAAAATCAAAGGGAACTGTGCTAAACGACATCATTTTCAACCTGCTGAAGATCTAGAGAGAGCAGTGAGAGAAAAAGGACACACAATACACAGAGAGGAACAACACATTAAATACTAGCACACTTCTCATCAGAGATCATTAAGCCCAGAAGACAGTGGAATAAGATCTTTAAAGTGCTGAAATAAAATAAATGTTGATTAAAAATTCTATAGCTAATGAAAGTGTTCTTCTTTAAAAATTAATTGAAGGCATGAGTTTTGACCTATTTCTGAGCTCTGTGTTTGGTTCCAAAGATCTGTTGATGTATCCTTGTACCACTGTCGTATAGCTGATTGCAGCAGCTTTATAGTAAGTCATGGAATCAGGCAATATAAGTTCCCTGAATTTGTTCTTTTGTTTCCCTGAGTCATAAAACTGCCATTTTTTTGTGATCTTCCTTCATGTGCTGCAACATGGAAAGTTCTTCTAGTCAGAAGTTTGGGGAAAATTATAGGGCTTGCTTTGGTTGCTTCCTTCTATCAGAGATGTTCTTGTGCTGGTCTGTTGTTTGTTTAGGTTTGTTTGTTTGCTTTTTGGTACTTTGTCTAAGAACAGTTTTGTTCTGTATTTTTTCAAGTTTGTACATATTTATAGCTAATTCCAGCATCAATTACCTCATCATAGCCAGAAATGGAGTTTGCATGCTCTCACATTGCAGTATTTACTGTATTTAACATATTCACTATCATCTTATGACCTATACAATTTTGGCGCTCACTTTTCATTTATGTTTGTAATACATATGCAGAGTAATCATCACCCTAAATTTTTCATATTTAGTTACCTTAGATTGTTCTGAAGTCAAAATAGCAATAATTATTCCCAAACTGCGTTTCCATCTGCTATGTTTGTTTGGCCCTGCCAAGTATCACGCTGAAGTTTGATCCTCAATGTTGGATGTAGGATCTGTTGGAAAGAGTCTGGGTCATGGGGGCAGATCTCTCATGAATAGCTGAATGCTGTCCTCATGATAATAAGTAAGTTCTCACTCAGTCCCCAAAGAGCTACTTGTTAAAGAGCCTGGCACCTCTCTCTCTCTCTCTCTTTCTCTCTCTCTCTCTGCCCGCTCCCCCCACCCCCAACCCCCCCGGCCAACCCTTTCTGCTTTCACCATGTGATGGCTCCCATATACCTTCTGCCATAAGTGGAAGCAGCTTGAGGCCTTCACCAGATGCAGATGCTAGTGCCATGCTTTTTATACAGCCTGCACAACCATGAGCCAAATAAACCTCTTTTTATAAACTGCTCAGCCTCAGGTCTTCCTTTGCAGCAACACAAATGGACTAAGACAGCACCTTTGCAAGCTTTCTTTACAATTATAAAGAAAGAACACTTTTTCAGGTATAATTCATAATTGATTATAATTTTAATGAAAAAACTAATTTCTTAATATGTTTTTAACCTTATGAGAATGTCACCATTTTGCATTATATATTACTAGGCTAATGACAAGAAAGATGAGCACATTGGGATGAGCACGATATATAAATGAGAATTTTTGCTGAATTAAGTAAAAATAATTTTATGTATTACGTAAGTAGAGATTTTATGGTTCAGATAGATAGCAATGGTGAGAGAATTGAGTCCTTCATGGTACACATACAGTATACTCATGGAGAAAATAAAATAACCTATATTTCATTATATTTCAATTCTTGACAGATAGTTTCATTAAATAACATTATTATTATTATTATTATTTTTGAGATGGAGTCTTGCTCTGTCGCCCAGGCTGGAGTGCAGTGGTGCGATCTCAGCTCACTGCAAGCTCTGCCTCCCGGGTTCATGCCATTCTCCTGCCTCAGCCTCCCGAATAGCTGGGACTACAGGCACCCGTCACCACGCCCGGCTAATTTTTTGTAGAGATGGGGTTTCACCGTGCTAGCTAGGATGGTCTCAATCTCCTGACCAAGAACATACTATGTTTTACATGAAAATATAATTATTTTGAATGTTATAAATTCTGTAGTTATAGACTTTAATTGTACTATTGTGCAAAACTTATTAATCAATTAATGCATAGCTAGTTTTAATGTTATTTACATCATATTACAAGCAAAATTATTCTGACCAACACTAGGAGTGCAAAGATGTTTTACTTTAAAGGTATTTTGTTGTTGTTGCTGATGTCAAAAGACACTACTTTTTAACAACAACAATAGAAAAGTAAAATAATTTTTGAAAATTATCCTCAACTTTTATTCAAAAGAGAAATGTTCTTGGGCACAAACCTCACTTGTGAGAAGTTTAAGAATTTGAACTCAGAGCTTTTATAATTCTGTGCAGAGGGGATGTTGAATTTGCCCTAGTGACAGAACCAAGGATAAGAGACATTGAGAATTATGACTGTGTATGAGTCCACACACCATTTCTCTATGCTCTTCTTATGGCTGTAAGTTAGATCAAGTCAGATATATTTCATGTACAGTCCAAAAAGTTTTGACTCTATAAGCTAGTGGCATAAAGTTTTATTTCTATTTCAAAACACAGAACAATTTCTAATTTGTGGCATTTATAATTTATAGTTTAAGCATTATACACCCTTTCATTAATTCATTTTTTTAACCTTTCGACAGTAATGTGTAAAGTATAGCCATTATTTTAAAATGCTTTCTGATTGAAAGTATAGCCAACTAGTTAACATTTAAATTCATTAGAGAAACCCAATATAGCTGCGATTAATTGTATTTTCTATGAATTATAATGAAGACACTAGCTGTGATGAGTAAAAATTCATGTTTTTTTTTTTCCTTTCCTATTTGAAATTCTATCTAATTCAGGGTTTTGAACAGCCAGTCTAGTTGTATTAAACAAATATCGTAAAAAAGAGGCTTTTTTTTAAACAAAAAGAGAGAAGCCTGAGAAATATACATGGTAATTGTTCTCTATAGTCAATGTTTGGCTTTCTAGAACACAGTCCACATAATATACTAAGGTATGGTAGGTACATGGCTATAATACAGCCCCTATACTAAAGGTAGGATATACTATAACCTGCCCACTTTTTTTCTGTTTACACAATTCCAAAAAGATCTCTGCATTAACAAAATCTATTAGCAGATCTTTATCCAAATAATGGTGGGGTTTTTTTTCTACAATAAAGAATCCAAAGCTAGACAACTTAGTGTTAATAGAGTAGCTTCATGGTGTCATAAATGTCATAGGTTCCTATGTATTTCCCTTTACCATCTTTAACAAACAAATATGTTTGTATGGAATTTCTTTAATGGGTAAATTGGCTTTTACATCTCTGTCCTTACAAACACAATGCTATTAAGAAGAAGAAGCAAAGTAAAAAGTAGGAGAGTAAAGTCAATATCAGAAATGCAAAATTTTCATAGAAATAGCTATCAAATTTCAGCTTGCATTTCATTGTCTTGAATTGTAACACATGGGTCATAAAACCTACAAAGAAAGCCTGAAAAAGTATTTTTCTACCTAGACAGATTGCTGCCTTGTACAAAATCCAGACTTTATTTATGAGGAAAAAGTCTAGCAACTGAAATTTGCACCCAGCTGTTCCTTCTAGCTCCAAGCTCAGTATTTCTTAATGATTTTTATTTCTTTCAGCTACTACACATGGTTGTAATTGTGCACACCGGTTTTATAAAAAGGTTATGGTAATCACTCTTAACACTCTGAATACCTGAAATGAAAGGATGTTAAAGATTAAATTAAAGGAAAAATTACCCTTATTTTAGAAAAAATGAAAAGGAGAGCAATATGCAGTGTCAACATTTCTTAACATATAACACATCCCACTGGACAGCCTAATAAGGATTCATTTCTTGGAATTGACTGACCTCTCCGGCAACAATTCTGCTTGTTGCTGGTCCTGCCCATTATAAAAGCTCATCTTCACATAAGGTCTTTGCAACTATGACTTGTACAAAATGAGCAGCCCAAATCTTGTTTTCATGGAAAGCCTGGAAATTGCTTTAGTACTTGAAGAAATATGGCTTTATTCCTCTACCCCTTTTGAAATCAGGAACAATGATAGCCAGCACAAGCCCTTTAAAATCGTAGTTGACACTCTCAATTTTGTTTGGGGGAATCAATTAGTAACCAACACCAGGAATGTGGCAGACAATTATTTTAAAATCTAGGCCCAATATTCACTTTCCCTCTTAGCAACAGGACTGCCTCTCCCCCTAGGGTTTTGTTTCATGGCATTTACTTTGGCCTCTGTATCTAAATTATAAACAAAAGACTGAAATGGGAAGGCCAGGCTAATCTTCTCTGGAATGTATTCCCTGATACCAGGCAACATTTCCATTATACAGTTGTATTGAAATTCCTTTGTCAGGCAAGAGGGGCACAGCATGGGTGCTTGGGAATAGTCTAGAATGTCAGATGTTTCTGGTGCTTTAGGCTAATCTGAGGCTTCACCATCATCCCCCGTCCTTTCTCTTTTATTTTTTCATTTCTCATTTCCTTCCTTCCTTCCTTCCTTCCTTCATTCCTTCCAACTTCCTTCCTTCCAACTTCCTTTCCCTCCTTCCCTCATTCCCTTATTCCCTCCTTACCCCCTTTCCCCTTCCCTCCCTCCCTCTCTCCCTCCCTCCTTCCCTCCTTCTTTCCCTCCTTCCCTCCTTCCCTGCTTCCCTCCTTCCTTCCTTCCTTCTTCCTTCCTTCCTTCCTTCCTTCCTCCCTTCCTTCTTTCTCAGATTCTCTTGCCCTCGTTTTTTCTATTTTTTCTCTTCATGACAAAATATACACTTAAGTGATGTCCAGAATTTAGTTCAGAATCACAATACGTATCAATCTCCAGCAGCAATTTTTCCTCCAGTGCCAGGAATTTAAATCAGAAACTCCAGAACCTCTCAGACAAATTTTGTTTTGAATGTGACAAAGTTTTTCACATTTCCAAAGTGTATACTAGACTGTTTAAAGTATGCTCTAAGAGTTTCCTGGATCAGCCTGCTGAGTTTACTTCATCAGAGACACAGTTTCACAAGCAAAGTTTGGCTAATCTTCTCTAGAAGTGCTTTTGACTGTTTTTACTATTACATTTCTATTCCACTCATCTGCATTTCTGATGTTTTCCATTCTTTATTTCTCTGTTGAGAAAGTTCTTTAAAATGTCATTGTCCATCAAGAAGTGCTTTAAAAATATTCTCCCTTATTCTACACAGCTCTTTGAAGCATTGAATTAATCAGTAAGATGTAACAGGTTTCACATACAAAATTCACCAGACATATTTAAACTACATACATCTAAATCATAGTTGACACTCTCTCAATTTTGTCTGGGGGAATCAGTTAGTAACCAGCACCAAGAATGTGGCAGACCATTATGTCAATACCTGTCCTGGCTGCATCGTATGGGTAATATATCCTTATGTTGTATTTGAATACCTGTCCCAGGCTGCATGGCATGGGAGACATGTCATTTAATAGACTCAAACAGATGCTCTGATTGAGAACAGGCTCTTCAATTTCTATCCTAAATAAACTTTTAGAGTTCATAAAAAGCCTTCTAACTTGACTGGAAAGAGAGAAATGCATTTGTTTTCTTAAATATTTTCTTATCCAAAGTTAATTTTCTGCAAAAGAAGCAAATTTTAATGTTTGATAACTTAGGAAAGTTTTCTCACCTCATAAGTCAGCTTGCTTTCCTAGAGCAGATTTGATTCTATTCTTGATACCACGTTGATAAATAGAACATGTAAAAGAACAATGCAAAAATTATAAGAAAGCATCATTTTATGATTATTCCCTCTACTAACACTTTTCTCTCAAAATTTTAAGTAATACCACTTATGACTCTTTAGTATGCATGGATGGTTTATCTTGAGCTTTCAAGTTTTCTTGCTTCCTCCTTCTACCTTTTTCCTCAGGAAATCCACACAAGGAAAATTACAAAAATATGACTCTGCTATTTAAACAGTACTATATGTCTCCTAATATCATCCCAGTAGAGTTGTATCATAATTTTGGTTAAATTAATATCTAGCGCTCACATTAGTATGGCCAGAAAATGTACTTCATTGGTAAGCTATAAATGATGATTATTTGTCCTTTTCTGTGCTTATTTTTTTCTATGTCTTAGTACACTACTCAAAACTAGTTACTCCTTATCTCTCACTTTGATTGTATTCCTATTTCTAGATCTCATGTCTTCCTCTTTTTTGGTCTACTCCCTCATTTCAATGAAATTTTCTTTCTAAAAAAAAAAAAATGAGGTAAATGTGTATGCTAGTTCCTGCCTAAAAATGTATTTACTATATTCTTACACTAGATTAATAGTTTTGCTCAGTATACAAATCTGGGTTGAACATCACTTATATTTATGAAGGAAAATTGTTTTCTAGTTTTCAGTGTTGCTGGTGAGAAACCGAATATCATTCTAATACTTGATCCTTTGTATAAAAGGTATTTTCTCTCTTCTAAAAAATACAGGATTTTTTCATTGTGTGTGACATACTGGGTTTTCACATTAATGTGTCCCAATTGCAGGTTCTTATCTATTTTTCTTGGTAGATAGTAAGCCCTTACTGTCTGGAAATTTGTTTCAGTAAGAAAATATTTCTTAAAAGTTTTGATAATTTCTTATCTCAATTTTCCATATTTATTTCTGTATCTGACTTCAGTTACTTAGATGTTAAACCTTCTAGGTTATTTAATGTCCTTATATTTTCTATTTTTATCCATTTTTCAATTTATTTGATTTTATATGAAAGTTTCTCAACACTGCTTTTTATCTCTTGTTTGCTTTTGTGTTAAGAACCATGTTTCCCCTATACGTTCTTTTTTAAAGTTTAAATAACATTTTTGACCTTTGTTATAGATGCATCACATTTTTTCCCTCTGATATCTCTTAGTATGTTATCAGGTACTTTATTTTAAAGTCAGTTTTTGATGCTTGTTTTGAGGCATGTTTTCTGTTTCTAGTTTGTTGTTGTTATTATTTTTGTCTCTTATAAGATATTTTTCTTAAGTGTTTGCTGATTTTTGATTATGTACTCCTATCTGGCAGCTTCTTTGAGTCTGCTAAGTAGTTGCCAATTGGGCGTTTTCAAGCTTCTGTATTTCTCCAACATTTATTCTTTTAAGTTAATGCCTTTAAAAATACTTTTATTATCATTGTAGTGACATTTTGGAGGAGAACAGAACAGAATGCATGCAGTCAATTTGTCAGCCTTAAACAGCAGTATATTCACTTGTTTCTAAGCAAGAAAGACTTAAATATCAATGAGCATTTCTATAACCCCAATAATTAGAATGAATAATTACACTAATCAGTGATACTAATTATTATTTGCCTCTTAAATTTCCTTTTAAGGGTCCATAATAATAGTTTAGACACACATTAAAGTATCATTCTAAGCCAGGCATGGTAGTCATACCTGTAATCTCAGTAATTTGGGAGGCTGAGGAGATAGGATCACTTGAAGCTGGAAGTTCAATACCAGCCGGTGCAACACAGTAAGACTTCTGCTCTCCAAAAACAAAAACAAAACAAAATTAGCCAGGCATAATGGAGCACACCTATAGTCCCAACTACTTGAGAGGCCAAAGCAAGAGGATGGTTTGAGCCCAACAGTTTGAAATTACAGTGAGCTATGAACGTGCCACTACACTCCAGCCCAGATGACAGAGTGAGACCCTGCGTCACTCAGATGATGTGGATATAGATAGATACAGATATAGATATACCTTTATAAAAATGTAACAGGCTCTGTTGGATAGGCCTGAGCTAGAATTATGCTGCAGATGAAAAAAGGGAGGCAAGCCCATGCCTTCATGTATTATTTTGTAACTGATTTACATGTGGTGTGGAATATTTTCTGGTCAGAAAGTAAGTGGATGTTTCCATTACTGATATTCAGGAATATACAAGGAAGGCTAATGAAAAGTTAGATTTAAAGGACAAACAACAAACTTGGTATCTATTCAAACTAGACTTAATGCATAACCTGTTGGCTCTTCCTCAGGAGTGACCATGCTGATATTCAGCATTAAAGAGGTTCAGAAATTATATATAGTAATTTTAATTTGTACCATTGATGCCAAAGCACAGTCATATTACTGCACAGAAATAAAAATAAGCCTGTTTCTCTAATTCTTGCTTAGAATAGCTTCCATAGGAAATGTGCACAGAGAAGCAATCAAATAGAGTGTATTGGTGTAAAACAGCCCTGGGTTTGAGACAGTTCTCCTAATTGATAACTGTGTGTGACCTTAGATAAGTTATATATATTTGCCAAGATATTTCTTATTGGTCCAGTGAGGATCATATACCTCCATCATAAATGTGCTGTTAAGATAATTTCTGCCATGTAGTATACGCTCGGTAAATTTTAGTTACTATTTTTGTTTTGCTGTTTTTATCATTCAAGTGTGTTTGGTAAGGCAACGATATACAACTCTATTGAATTAAGAGCCTGTGCTGTGCAGGATTTCCTGGATATATCTTTCAAATATTTGTCAGAGCACAACACTAACTAGCACATTAAATCTGTGTACAAAAGCCAGCACTATCCCTTCTATTGTGGCAAACCTGCAATAGTCTAGAAATACTCAGGTGAATGTGGTGAAAAAGGACAGCCTGCCCCAGTCCCTCCGTATGTGCCTGGCACCCAGATCTGGATTAAACTTTCCTAGTGCTGACGGCACGTAGGAATCTTGGGGCCCCTCAAGCCAGCTGTGAGAAAATTCCCTGTCTACAGTGAGTCAGTGGATTTTTTTTTTTTTTTTATTGTAGTGCCTCTATAATCCTAAAACATTTAAGACAGAACTGGGCTTTAAACAAGCAATGCCATGCTTGTCAAAACAGTTTGAGAGAGTCTATAAAATAAGCTTATGGAAGAGAGGGCACTTTGAGAAGAGAGCTAAAGCAAAATAGAAAGTTCTAGTAAAACTTAGAGATCAGAAGTAGCAACTGTTTTCCTGGGCAGATGCCTGTAATTTGGACAAAGACTTGAAAACTAGAATGTAAGTCGTCAGCTTTTCTTGGGCTATATCAGGGATGGACAAACATTTTCTGTCAAGAAACAGCTATTAAGTATTTTAGGCTATGCAGGCCAAGGGGCAAAATAAAGACTATAATATAGGTAATCTTTAACAAAAGTGAAAACAAGTTCCCCAAACTTTGTATTGACAAAACTCAGAATATAAAAATAATAATTGAATAAAATTTGAAAAAATACAAGTCTGCCAATCAAACGAATGTAATTCTTTCTTGGGGGCAAATAAGATTTTGCTTAATTATGGTTCAAAGTCAGTGTTCCCTATCATCCACTTTATTGTCAGTGTTTATATTACGGACTGAATTTTGTCTGACCAAAATGCCTATATTTAAGCTCTACTGTATTTGGAGATAGGACTTATAAGGAGATAATAAAAGTTAGATGAGTTCCTAAGGATGACACCCTAATTTCAAAGGCTTGGTGTCCTTATAAGAAAGGAAGGAGACCCCAGCGATCTCTGTCCCTCTACCCATGAGAGAGAAACGTCCAGTGAGAGCACAGCAAGAAGTAGATAGTCAAGAAGCCAAGAAGACAGACTTCCTCATCAGAAATTAACCTTGAAGCACCTTAATCTCAGACTTCCAGACTCCAGAACTGTGAGCAAATAAATTTCTGTTGTTTAAGCACCCAATCCATGATATTTTGTTATGGTAGTCATAGAAAACTAACATAATCTATAAAAATCATTCTTAACTTACTGGCCATACAAAAACAGGTGGCTAGCAGGAGTTTGCCAACCCTAAGCTGAATGATCAAGAAATAAACTACTTCTGGAAAATTCCCTTGAATGCAATCAGGGAAATAAAATAGCCCATATGGAACTTATTTGCTCTGGAATCAAAAGCATTGAGGTCTCTAATATTTCTTCAATGAAGTTTTTTTCTGGTCAGTCCATGTATAGAGACTATATTCTCTCCACTGAACTCAGAGCTCATACTATCTATCCTACCCACTAAGAATTTACACATAGTCTTCTTTTCACATTTGCATTTCTCTTCATATTGTCATTGAACATTCACAGTATCCTAAACCATCATAATCTTAGCAGTGCCTTAAAAGTATTTGTAAATAAGTTGATTATTAAATCACTAGCTTTAGAGAGTTCAAGACATGGATGTGTTCCTAGGAGGTTCACATTCCTAGTGTTTTAGAGGTGGCTGAGGGCTTTTAAAAATAACATGGACATGCTGTGAATATGTCTCAAGTTACTTTAGTTTTAATTGTATTTAAGAAATATTTAGGTTGAATAAATACATTTAATATTTTATTTTGTCTTTTTTTTTTTTTTTTTCCTGTCATCACCACTTCACCCAGAAAGAAAGGAAGCTTAGGGAGGACAGTTGATAAGAGGTGGGGAGGGAGTCCCTGGATGGAAGCATGACCCTGGTGTTGGATCTATTTTGATACTATTCAAAATAACAGTGGAAAGGTGCTATGGTTTGAATGTTTGTCCCCTCCAAAACTCATGTTAAAATTTAATTGGCATTATAATAGTATTAAGAGGTGAAACTTTTGAGAGGTTATGGGGCCATGAGGGCTCCAACCTCATGAGTAGAATTAATACTGTTGTAAAAAAGGGAGATCGGTCCCCTTCTCCCTTTGCCCATACAGCAAGAAAGCCCTTGCCAGATACCAGTGCCTTGGTCTGGCATGTCCCAGTCTTTAAAACTGTCAGAAAATAAATGCCTGCTTATTATACATTACTCAGTCTCTCAAGTATTCAATTGTAGCAGAATAGAATGAACTGAGGTAGGATTCAGTACCAGAGAAGTAAGTGCTGCTATTATAAGAATCTAAAAATGTGGAAGTGGCTTTGGAACTGGATAATGAGTAGAGGATGAAAAAATTTGGAGAAACAGGATAGAAAAGCTTGGATTGCTATAAATGGAGCATTAAGGCTGATTCCAGTGGAGGCTCAGAAGAGAAGGACTGCCAAATGTTGGTAGAAAAATGGGTGGGAAAGGCAAGTCTAATGAAGTCTCAGACAGAAATAAGAAACAGGTGTTGGAAACTAGAGAAAATCCCACCTTTGTTACAAAGTAGCAAAGAACTTTGCCGAATTGTGTCCATACCCTAAGTCTTTTTAGAAGGAAGAATTTAAGAGCAATGAGCTAGGACATTTGTCAGCATCAAAGCATTCTGGCTGCTGTGTGGCTTTTCTAAACTGCATATAATAAAATGTGAGAAGAGAGAAATGATTTAGGCATTTACAATTAAAAAAGAAGCAGGATATACAGAGTTGGAAATTTCTGTCTCTGGGAATGTAAAGAATAAAGATATTGGTTTAGAAAAGAAAGCCAAGGGTGTGACCATGCAACCAACTGATAACGAGGTTAGATGGATAGAAGAAAGCGAAGTGCTATTTATCAAGAAAATGAAATTCCAGAGATGTTTGAGGCTACCAGAGATGTTTGGCATTCCAGAGATGTTTGAGGCTACCTCTTCAATTATAGGCAAAGAATACAAGAGTCTTGAGGGCAGAGAAGTTTCCAGAGAGGGGCCCATGTTGCTTATTGAACCTAAGCATTTGCATTCCTGAGTCATCTCAAATGTCTGCTCTGTGCTTTCTGGTACAGCACTTCTCCACTGCCATAGCTGTGGCTCAAGCAGATCCAGATGTGGCTCCAGCCACATCTCCAGAAGGTACAAACCTTAGTGTCATCCACGTGGTACTAATTCTGCAAGCACATAGAGTGGAGACATGACTATTTCCACATAGGTTTGGAAGCACCAGCTGTGGAGACATGACTACTTCCCCTTAGGTTTAGGTGGAAGTGCTGCAGAGAACTGCTGCAGGGGCAAAAATCCTCTACTAGGCTTGATGGAGCTGTGAAGGCAGGGCTGCTCCCAGCCCCCAGTGCTGTAGAACCACCTGCACGCCATCCTACCACAGGAGAGCTGCAGGCCCAAGATTCCGACCCATGAGTGCTGTTGTGTGGGCTGAGTTCAGCAAAGCGACAGGGGCATAGATACCTGAGGCCTTGACAGCTCAACACCCACCTTAGCATGCTCAGGAGGTGAGATATGGAGTCAGAGGAGATTATTCTCAGCCTAAGGGTTTAGTGTTGGTTGCTCTTTTGAATTTTAGACTGACGTGGAACCTGTTATTCCTTTCTTATTTGCTGTTGCTCTCTTTTGGAATGAGAATGTCTATTCTATTCCTGTCCTGCCATTGTATTTTTGAAGAGATAGCTTATTTGAATACACAGGGTCACAGCTGTGGGTCTGCGTTTTGCTTCAGGATGAATTGTACCTTGAGTTTTATCCATATTTGATTTAGATAAAATTCTAACATTAGCCTTTTTTTTTTTTTTTTTTTTGAGACGAGTCTTGCTCTGTCTCCAGGCTGGAGTGTAGTGGTATAATCTCGGCTCACTGCAACCTCTGCCTCCCGGGTTCAAGCAATTCTTCTGCCTCAGCCTTCCGGGTAGCTGGGACTACAGGCACGTGCCACCACGCCGGGCTAATTTTTGTATTTTTAGTAGAGACAGGGTTTCACCATGTTGGCCAGGATGGTCTCAAACTCCTGACCTCAGGTGATCCATCCTCCTCGGCCTACCAAAGTGATGGACTACAGGCATGAGCCACTGCGCCTGGCCTAACATTGGGCTTTCTAGTTGAATCCTCTGAGAATATGATATTATATATTATTATATAATAGACCTAACTATCCTTCACCTTACCATAGTAAAAACATTTATTCTAAATACAAATCCATCTTATGTCATTATAACAAAATATGATATTAAAACAAAATTTCCTTTAAGTCATCAGTCTGATTATCTAAAGGATTTCTCATTTCAAGGTGCCAAAGTCTGAGAAGTACTTAATCAGCAGGATTTTTTGGAACATCTTCTGGTTGCATTCTACCTTAGAAAACAATATTTTGAGATTGTGTAACCAAGGTTACTATTCCTCCTCCCAAAATGTTTTCCCATTTTGCAAATTAATAAAATTATTATCTAGGCACCAGATTATTTAGAATAAAGTCTTTATTTTTCAGCCTCACTCACAATTTTTAATAGTCATTGGATTTAGTGGACAATGGGTTATCAGCAACAGTAATATGTAAAAAAAAAATCAGTATCTTCATGAGGGACAAGAATAGTAACCTATATAGCCACAGGATCTTGTGAAAATAGAATTTTAAGGCTTTGGATAGATCTGGATACTAGCATTAAATCTGATTTACAATATTAGGAAGATTAAATAGGGCAACCACTAACAGCTCAAAACTCTTTTTTTTTTTTTTAATTTGGTCCTGGTGTACTTCATTAACAACTGATAAATAGGTTGTCTGAAATTCTTTCCATTGCAAAGAAACCTCTTCCCAGCCCCTGCAGGAATTTGCCTAAAAGCAGATTAAAGAAAGATGTTCCTGTTCACAGTACTGCATGCGAGATGATGACTAAATGGTCTATACAGCAAGTGAAATATGTGCGTTGATGAAAAACAGGATGTAAAAAATGTCTTTAAGTCAACTGGCAAGTTGCAGGGTAGGGTCTGCAGAAGAAATCACAAAGAATCAAACCTCAGAGTCCAAGAAGTTATCATTAATGGGAAAGAAGGCTAAAGCACATGAATCTGGGTTACACTCAACAAGCTGTTTTTATCATTGGTATGGTTTGGATCTGTGTCCCCACCCAAACTTATGTCTAATTGTAGTCCCCAGTGTTGGAGAGAGGGCCTGGTAAGAAATGACTGGATCATGGGGTAGCTTTCTCAAGAATGGTTTAGCACCATCCCTTTGGTGCTATTCTGATGACAGTGAGTGAGTCCTCATGAAATCTGGTCATTAAAAGTGTATGGCATTGGTGAGCATGTGGCAAAATGGCCGAATAGGAATAGCTTCAGTCTGCAGCTCCTAGGGAGGCCAACACAGAAGACATCCCAGGTGATATCTGCATTTTCAGCTGAGGTGCTCAGTTCATCTCAGTGGGACTGGTTCGACAGTGGGTGCAGCCCGCCAAAGGTGAGCAGAAGCAGGGTGGGGCATCGACTCACCTGGAAAGTGCAAGGGGTTGGGGAACTCCATCCCCTAGCCAAGGGAAGCTGTGAGGAACTGTGCCATGAGGGTCTGTGCTATCTAACCCAGATACTACACTTTTCCCATGGTTTTTGCAACCCACAGACCAGAAGATTCCCTTGGGTGCCTACACCATCAGGGCCCTGGGTTTCAAGCACAAAACTAGGCAGCTATTTGGGCAGATATTGAGCTAGCTGCAGGAGTCTTTTTTTCCTACCTCAGTGGTGCCTGGAACCCTAGTGAGACAGAACCGTTCACTCCCCTGGAAAGTGGGTTGAAGCCAGGGAGCCAAGTGGTCTCCCTCAGTGGGTCCCACTACCACGGAGCCCAGCAAGCTAAGAACTACTGGCTTGAAATTCTAGCTGCCAGCACAGCAGTCTGAAGTCAGCCTGGGATGGCTGAGCTTGGTGGGGGAGGGGCATCCACCATTACTGAGGCTTGAGTAGTCAGTTTTCCCCTCACAGTGTTAAGAAAGCCACCAGGAAGTTTGGACTGTGCAGAACTCACTGCAGTGCAGCAAAGTGGCTGTGGCCAGACTGCCTTTCTAGATTCCTCCTCATTGGGCAAGGCATCTCTGAAAGAAAGGCAGCATCCCCATTCAGGGGCTTATAGATAAAACTCTCATCTCCTTGGGACAGAGCATGGCGGGGAAGGGGCTACTGTGGGCCCAGTTTCAGCAGACTTAAATGTTCCTCCCTTCTGGCTCTGAAGAGAACAACAGATCTCCCAGCACAGAACTCAAGCTCTGTTAAGGGACAGACTGCCTCTTCAAGTGGATCGCTTACCCCCGTGCCTCCTGACTGGCAGATACCTCCCAGCAGGGGTCAACAGACACTTCATACAAGAGAGCTCCGGCTGGCATCAGGTGGGTATCCCTCTGGAATGAAGCTTCTAGAGGAAAGAGCAGATAGCAATCTTTGCTGTTCTGCAGCCTCTGCTGGTGATACCCAGGCAGACAGGGTCTGGAGTGGACCTCCAGCAAACTCCAGCAGACCTGCAGAAGAGGGGCCTGTTAGAAGGAAAACTAACGAACAGAAAGCAATAACATCAACATCAACAAATAGAACACCCACACAAAAACCCCATCCAAAGGTCATCAGCATCACAAATCAAAGGTAGAAAAATCCACGAAGATGAGGAAAAACCAGTGCAAAAAGGCTGAAAATTCCGAAAACCAAAATGTCTCTTCTCCTCCAAATGATTGCAGCTCCTCTCCACCAAGGGCACAAAACTGGACGGCGAATGAGTTTGATGAATTGACAGAAGTAGACTTCAGAAAGTGGGTAATAACAAACTCCTCTGAGCTAAAGGATCATGTTCTAACCCAATGTAAAGAAGCTAAGAACCCTGATAAAAGGTTACAGGAAC